>NC_056743.1:863812863-864112863 GCF_019279795.1 Protopterus annectens | reverse complement strand
AAACTGTTTGAAAGGAATAGCAGACATCTCCAGAATGACCGAGAAGAAGGTTCACAAGAGGCAAAAAGTACCAATTGTTCTATCAGAATCCCCAACGTGCCAGCTAGGTCATTGATTAGTCTGGTAGGCTGATACCCTGAATAATAGGAAGGCAAAAATGGAAAAAAAATGATCAGAAGTTTGACCTGTTGATGATATAAATTCTTCATTAATGGGATATATGGTTAGAATGGACAATAAGTTCAAAGACATGGATACTGCCTTTACTGACCATTCAGGCCAGGTTACAACACATGACTCGTAACTCACTTTCATGAAACAGCAAACAAAATCTGTAAAAATGCAGTGTGAATACACAGAGAAGAAATTGATAGATTTAGAACATAGGGGTAGATGAAAAAATATTCACATTATGGACTGCTCAGAAAAAAAATGATGGAAATAACTGTGTGAAATAACATTTGTAAAAAGCAGGATAAGCGAGTGGTTTTATGATCCCTGAGCAGGACCTACTTATTGAATGGACACAGAATATTTCTATCATCTGCACAAAGATGCAGCTTTCTCAGACCAATTTTAGTCTGATTTGCCCATTTTGCAATGAAACAGAAAATACTCTCTGCCTTCTGGAACAAAATATAATACTAACAGGATGAGGATTTAGGTGGAGAATGACTATACTTGGGAAACCAGAGGAGGGACAGTTACATTTCATGCAGCAATCTACATCTCCAGGAGAAATGGATGCAAATACAGACTATTATATCCAGCCAGCTTAAAGGTATGACTACTAGTGGATGGCATGCCTTTGGTTCCCCCAGAATGCTACCCAGAGGCTTCAGGAATTTTTATCTGCATTTCTCTAGCCGATCTATATGAGAGTAGAACTCAGCCAAGAGCAGCCTGATGAAACTTGGTCCAAGCAACAGCAAACAAATGGAGATGTTCCCTCTTTTCAAAAGATATATTAGATACAGGCAGAAGAATGTACAAGCAGTCAATCTGCATAGGATTGGTTCTGGGCAATTCAAGTATGTCAACTTAAGAGAAAACAGAAATAGCCATTTTTGTTTTCTCTTAGGTTGACATACTTAATATTAACCTAGTCTGTTCTGCATTGACCAGGCTACGTTCTTGCAGACAATGCCCTAAAAACCATGGTCAGGTCTAAGCTGGGCTTTACACTACATATCTGCTTTGTTCTTTTGCAATTTCTTATCCTGCTATGCGGGATTATCTTCATCATACCCACTCAGACCTTCCACATGGAGGAATCTTAAAATCTTTTTGACTGGCCTGATAAAGAAACTATACATTCTCCTTGGAAGCTGCTTCATAAATATTATACATAGTTGCTGTTATAGTATTTTTACTGTATTATTTGTTTTATTGTTTATGACTAGAGGCATCAACCATATGTTACAATTTAGAAGCATGTAATTTGAAAAGGGATAATACCTAGTTGCCTTGAACAAAAGTTGGAACAGAGCAACAGCTTCCAATATCACATCTTATTTTTTATCATGGGTACCTACAAGCTATTTTCTTGTAAATATGATTGCCCTAACAAATATAGTGAAGAGAACAAGATCTTTTACATGCTTTAAATATACATATACACACATATATATATATATATATATACCCTGATTTTATTCTGCTGCATGAGACACACCCAAACCCCTCTGTGCACCTTAAACTACTAATACACTGTTTACGGTTTATCCTACCTGGGAACTAGAGGAAAGGAGTTTTTTTTGGTAAGCAAGGGCATACCATTTCAGCCCCTCATATAACTTATAGATGAAGAGGGCAGATATATCATGCTTCATTCCCTCCCCCCCAGAATCTGCACCATGTTACTCATGCGTGCTAATCCTAACCCTAACTCTTACCCTAACCATTACATTGCTAAAAACCCCTTTTCTAACAGTACCACTACACAAAACACAAGGACACACACAACACAAAACATGCGCATGATTGACACCATCCCCTTGCGAATACTTGTGCAGACACACCTATCACAGCATTCCACTTTTTCAAAACACTACTTTTCCTGCACATTCCTGCTTAGCTAAATTATGCAAAATGAAACTTAACTTTATGCGATTCACTCAAATGAGCATTCAATTATTTGTGAATTCTCTGTTTTTAATACCCACAAAATTGTTTCAATTAAAATTAATATTCAACATTTTGAGTTACATCCATGTAAATGTATGTGTGTGTGTGTGTGTGTGTGTGTGTGTGTGTGTGTGTGTGTGTGTGTGTGGATGCGTGTGTTTGTGTGAGTCTTCAGAGCAGCATATGCTAATGTGTAGAACTCTGTTTTATAGCTTCAAAGCATACCCTCATGCTTAATATTTCGCTATACTGACTTGTAATAATTAAGAATAGTGCTTTGTTCGCTATACTGACTTGTAATAATTAAGTATAGTGCTTTGTTCGATATACTGACTTGTAATAATTAAGTATAGTGCTTTGTTCGCTATCCTGACTTGTAATAATTAAGTATAGTGCTTTGTTCGCTATACTGACCTGTAATAATTAAGTATAGTGCTTTGTTTGCTATACTGACCTGTAATAAAGTATAGTGCTTTGTTCGCTATACTGACATAATAATTAAGTATAGTGCTTTGCTCGCTATACTGACTTGTAATAATTAAGTATAGTGCTTTGTTCGCTATACTGACGTAATAATTAAGTATAGTGCTTTGTTCGCTCTACTGACTTGTAATAATTAAGTATAGTGCTTTGTTCGCTATACTGACTTGTAATAATTAAGTATAGTGCTTTGTTCGCTCTACTGACTTGTAATAATTAAGTATAGTGCTTTGTTCGCTACACTGACTTGTAATAATTAAGTATAGCGCTTTGTTCGCTATACTGACTTGTAATAATTAAGTATAGTGCTTTGTTCGCTATACTGACCTGTAATAATTAAGTATAGTGCTTTGTTCGCTATACTGACTTGTAATAATTAAGTATAGTGCTTTGTTCGCTATACTGACTTGTAATAATTAAGTATAGTGCTTTGTTCGCTATACTGACGTAATAATTAAGTATAGTGCTTTGCTCGCTATACTGACTTGTAATAAGTATAGTACTTTGTTCGCTATACTGACTTGTAATAATTAAGTATAGTGCTTTGTTCTCTATACTGACTTGTAATAATTAAGTATAGTGCTTTGTTCGCTCTACTGACTTGTAATAATTAAGTATAGTGCTTTGTTCGCTATACTGACTTGTAATAATTAAGTATAGTGCTTTGTTCGCTCTACTGACTTGTAATAATTAAGTATAGTGCTTTGTTCACTATACTGACTTGTAATAATTAAGTATAGTACTTTGTTCGCTATACTGACTTGTAATAATTAAGTATAGTGCTTTGTTCACTATACTGACTTGCAATAATTAAGTATAGTGCTTTGTTCACTATAGTGACTTCCAATAAAGTATAGTGCTTTGTTCACTATACTGACTTGTAATTAAGTATAGTGCTTTGCTCACTATACTGACTTGTAATAATTAAGTATAGTGCTCTGTTCACTATACTGACTTGTAATAATTAAGTATAGTGCTTTGTTCACTATACTGCCTTGTAATAATTAAGTATAGTGCTTTGTTCACTATACTGACTTGTAATAATTAAGTATAGTGCTTTGTTCACTATACTGCCTTGTAATAATTATGTATAGTGCTTTGTTCACTATACTGACTTGTAATAATTAAGTATAGTGCTTTGGTGGGCTAATTCAGTTTTTTTTAATCTCACCTTGCATTTTTGTGTCCCATCCGTCAAGCTCCATAGTAAAAACCCAGCTATGCACTCTGTAATAAAGATGCATTTGCAAACAAGCCCAGAAACAGTATTTATTTGCTTATAAACATTGAACCAAATACATAGAAATCCTTTTTGGAGGCCTTGAAATATAAACAGCAACACTACCATAGAACAGAAGATGACAATCAGCTTTTCACAGACAGCTGGACTATAATGAAGGTATTCGATACCCTAAAATAAGGCTCAGAAACCATGTTTGTCTTCAGTATCAACAAGTGCACTGAAAGCAATGACTCACATCCTTGCACTCCCCTCTGCCACAGGAAAACGTAACAACCTAGAAAAACTGAAGTAGTCATAATGTCTCAGCTGTTGTGGCTCAGTTACTCTCTTTTCAGATATCGACATCTTTAATGCATGGTGTTTAGCCCTTTCATTTTGGGAACTGGTTACTTTAAGACAAGCATCTTATTTGTTTTTATTATTTTTCTCAACTAGCAGACCGAAAGTATTTATGTTGTTATGTCATGTCCCTTTCACAGTGTTTACTTAGTGACCAGTATAAAGCATTAAGTATAAAATACTTACACTGCAGAAAATGTAGGCTATAGAAAACTATCCACACATTAGTGTACAGAGTAAAGGAGAATTTTAGAGATGAATTATTCAACAACAAAACACCTGCAATGGGGGTCCTTCTGGAATGAAGATTTTTAATTCTTGGCTATATTTCTCACTCAGTAAGTTTCCAGTTTTATAATTTTGTTTTACAACTTGGATGCATTACTTTATCAGCATGAAGGTCCTTACATCCTGAAATGGCTTGCTTAACTGAAAGTATGACAATCCTCATGAAGTAATAAAATTGTTTGACTTCTTAGGGAAGGGACTGTGGTGGTGGTGCTGCAGTAGCGTTGTTGCCTCACAGTAAGACGTCCTGTTCGATTCTCAGCTAGAGCGTCTTCTGTGTGGAGACATGCATGAATGGGCATAGCTTCGTTGAAGGTTGTGCATCAGGGCCGGCAACTCAGCATGTAAAAATCTACTGCCAATCATTAGCGGACTGGAGTTCTGCTGCGTCGACCCCTAACCAGGAAAAGCCGAAAGGTGCAAACAAACTTCTTAGGGAAGGGCATACACTTGTACATATGGCTAAATGTAGGTGGTTGCTGCTAGAACATAATAACATCTCTTCAAGAAAAGGTAGAAGGTAAAGCTTCCTTGAGTTTAGGCTGAATGATTTGCTCTGAGGCACACAAAATGCATGGAGAAGTTAAAGGGAATCAGACTCAGATTCTGAGGCAAGCGGTGTGCATGGAGATGTTAAAGGGAATCAGACTCAGATTCTGAGGCACACAGTGTGTATGGAGATGTTAAAGGGAATCAGACTCAGATTTTGAGGCACACAGTGTGCATGGAGAAGTTAAAGGGAATCAGACTGAGATTCTGGGGCACACACTGCATGGAGATGTTAAAGAGAATCAGATTTTGAGATGCATGAAGAAGTTAAATGGAATCTAACTTAGATTCTAAGTTAGGAACAACACGAGGAAAAACAACAGATGGTGAGCTGAAAGGTATACAATAGTGGAAGAAAAAAATCACTCTCTCCTTCTATCACTTTCCCAGCTACAGGGTTGCAACTGGTACTCAAAAAAGTCTGTGAAAAATACCTAGAGAAACTCTCTCTCTGAAAAATAACTGGATCAAGAAATACTGATTTAAAGCCATACTGAAATAATTCAAAAATAGCACACTGACAACTCATATTTTGTATGCCAGACTAACTTAGTATTCTGTCTTCAGAAATTTTACTAAGCTGCCAACTTAAGAATTTCAGTTAAAGAACAGTAACAAATATAGGAACTTGGTGATATTTTGTATATACCGACACACACACACACACACACACACACATATATATATATATATATATATATATATATATATATATATATATATATGTTTCAGTTCACTTTGATTTCAAATTCTGTGGCTATTTTCTCTCTCTCTTTGTCAGTACGTAATTATCCTTCATGTTATGCTGCTTTAATATACACACAAACCTACTGTGAATAAGAAACCCTCTGATCCAGGCTATCACCCTGTCCTTCCCAAATATGTTTACTACAAGCTTTGTCTTATGTTTACTCCTGTGATTATTGCCTCCCGAATTTACATTTTGGCCTTTTACCAAAAACTACCTCTGTCATTGTGAACTTCATTCTCTTACCATAGCACTGATGAAAATGAATAAAGTCATCTCAGTTGTCTATTTCCTGGTCACCAAATACCAAATAATAAAACATATAGTTTTGAGAAGAAAATTGAAGCTGTCTGATAAGTCTCTACCATGAATGAAAACACCTAACTGCATATTATTAGCTAATTACACAAGAACACATCACACTTAAGAAAGAACCAAGTCTTGAAGAGATGTTTTATGAACTTGCACAGAGGATTTCCTTTGCTTTTTTTTCTGAATCTTTAACATGTCTTCTGTTTCCAGTTTATAATTTACAAGAATGGCTACAGAATAATCTGGAACTTACAATGTAAAAAAATAGCTTTATAAAAAACACCATCATAACCAAATAACTATGCTTATGTTCGCTTGTCACAGGTATACTATGCAAGGCACAAGAAAATGACTGTCTACAAATGCCCAAAGAACAGACATGAATGAATAAGAATGTGTACACATTTGTCATAAAATCAGAGTTTGGGTACACAATGACATGCCCTAAATACCCACGGTCAAGTGGGTAAGTAGAGTGGGTCATCCAGACAGCAAAGGACATAATGAAAAAAAAATGTTTTGTGAAAGGAAGGCAGGGCTTCTACCTGGGTGTCTTTGGATACTGCGGCACACCCTTGCAGTCTGTGAGACTATCGCCAGTCCATATCCTTATGGGAAGGCATCTTACGATGAGACTGCTTTCCATATCTAAGGTTGTACAGCCTATGCCAGTGCCATGTCTCAAGTGGAAAGAGGCTGAGTAGACAGAGAAGAAATGTTATGGAAGAATAGTCAAAGAGGCCAGCAATCTTTCCAGGAAAAGTAAGGCTGCAGAATCCTGTAAAAAAAGAAGAGAGGCATTTAGATTACGTGGTGCTACAAGAAGCCAAAACCCCATGGTCCTACATAATCTAAACCAGTGAAAGCCAAGTCCCAATAAAATATCAAAGACACTATCACTGAATCAACAGTATCAAGGTGCAGGACCTGGTGCTGTGGAGAAAAAGGAGGAAACAAGGCCCAAATGGTACATCATTCGACTCAGCACTTAACATCCTCAGTACAAAAGACAAAAAAAATACTGAAAGCCATATCCAAAATCCTAGAGAGTACGCATCTTAGATGTCCTATGACAAAAGACTCCCATCCGCAGATTTCATACAGCCTGAGTGTTTTTGCAAGTTCAGATGTCAGAGATCACTCATACCACTTCAAAGATAGATCTCAAGTCCTGTCAAAATGTCCAGATCTGAAAAATCACTTTAAAGCAGTAGCCCAAGTTCTGTGAGAAAGTCCAAATCAGGACGATCACTCAGGCCATGTAGATTACAGATGAAGCCCGAGTCTTCTCACGAGATCCAGATTTGAAAGATCATGTAGGCCATCTGAAAGATGAAGTCAAAGTCCTGTAGGGAGTTCTGGATCTGGGAAATCACTCAGGCCATCTCAAAGATGGAGCCTGAATCCTGCCAGAAAGTCCAGATCTCAGAGGTCACTCAGACCACTTCAAAGATAGAACGCAGATGCCTGTCAGAAGGTCCAGATCTGAGAGATCATCCAGGCCACTTCAAAGATGGAACATAAGTCCTCTCAAAAGATCCAGCTCGGGGAGATCACTAGGCAATCTCAAAGATAAAACAGATAAAAATAAAATGCTCCTTATTTATTTGCTTATTTATTAACTAATTGTGTGAGATTAAATATTTTGTCCGGTCTCTCAACCTGAAGCTGCTCTTTGGAACAAATGACGAGTTGATACGATGTCCCTACAGAAGGAGCAGCATGTTCACGCCACATAGTAATGCAATGATGCAGAGTTTTGAAAAGGCATTGGAGATATATTACATTTATTAAAGCAGAAATGTTAATTCATTTCATAACTTCACTTATCAACACTTCCAAGCTATTCATTTGCTTGCAAATAATAATAATATTGTCATTAAAGGGGATGATAAAGCTGGAGGGGTCCTAGTGCTTGACACAACGTCTTACATGAATGCAATGAAACATATGTTGAATACTGAAGATTATACATCAATTTCAAAGACAGAGTATTTGATAACTAAGGCATTTAGTGATTATATATATCAATTGCACTTGAACAAATGTATTGAACAGGATTTGTTTAATTATCTGATTACCATCTCTTCCTGAACACCATTTATATATGGCATTGTGAAGATACACAAGTCCACCACCGACCCCCTCCATGAGGACGATTATATCTGCTAGAGGCTGGATTACTGTACTCCTGTCTAGATTTCTTGATAGACAATTGAAAATAGGCCTTGAGAAAACAGGCACGAGCATAAGGGGCATAGATGATTTTCTTTGCCAGATATCTGAATGGGCTACAGGCAATGGCCTTAGTGAATGTATATTAGTTACATTTGATGTTAACTCATTATTTACCATCATACTGGGAAACAATACGTTACAGAATATTTGTGTGACTTCTCAACGTAAACACAAACCCACATTGATCTATTATGTGATTTATTATTACAAGTCTTAACCAACAATATTTTTCTCTTTCAAAAGCAACTCTACAAACAAAATAGTGGTGTAGCAATGGGCACATTAGTTGCTAATACATACATGAACATTATAATGTACATATGGGAATGACATTAAGCACTATCAGAGGTTAATCAACATGGAAATAAAGGTGTATTGTATAAAATGTTCATGGATGACCTTTTCCTATTCTGGCAAGCTACACTTACAACACTTGATAACTTTTTTGAGTATATTTCTAACACAACTCAGTTTCTTAGGTTTAAGGACACCTGAAATCATTGAATTAACTTATTGGATATAACACTGATAAAAAATCAAGCAGGGCATATAGACACGACATTGTACATCCATCCATCATTTATTTTTAATAATGTTGTCAGAAACCAAATGTTAAGGGTAGCTAGACTCAATACACAAGATGATAAAATGGAAGAACAACTGGATGTAGTAGCACAAGACTTTATAAGTAGGGGCTACAGTTCACATGACATTTTTGACATCCAATGTCATGTTATAGATATGCGTGAAACATTAGCAAAATCAACATTTTCTCATGGAAGCTATACCAACACGTGGAGAAAATGACAGTTTAAAACACAACAATGTATACCTACGTATAACAAGAATACTTATGCCGTTCAACAGATTATATGCAAATACTGGCCATTACTTATGGATGTTCCACAACTGAGAAATGTCATATCTGATAAACCAACCTTTTGTTACAAGACAGCATCGAACCTGAAGAACAAGTTGTGTTATAAGGAACAGCCAAAGAATTTTCTGTCGTTCCATCGTACTAAAAAAGGACATTTCAGTGTAACAATTGTATCTAATGTTCATAAATTTACACAGAAAAATCTTTTACACATCCAGTGCATGGTAATGAATTTAAACTAAATGCATATGGAAATTGTAATACTCGTAATTTAGTGTATATAACCGAATGTACTCAATGTCCAGCATATTATGTAGACAAGACAAACAGAAAATTCAAAGAAAGAATTTGCAGTCACCTTTCAGATATCAGTAGACGCACTGTTACTGATGTACTTTACAAACATATACTCGAAACCAGTGAGACACATAAGTTTAAATTTATGATTTTAAATATTGTTCATGAGCCATTACATGGAGGAGATACTATTCGTTTTACACAAAGTGAAGAATGTAAATGGATTTTAAGACTAAGCGCACATATAGCACCTGTATTAAATGGGATGGTGACTTTAAAACCTTTATTAAGGGAGTTAAATCAATAAGCCGCAGTGGTACAGCGGTAGTGTTGTTGCCTCACAGCAATAGGTTCTCCTGTTTGATTCTCGGCTGGAGTGCCTTCTGTGTGGAGTCTGCATGTTCTCCCTGCAGTCAAGTGGCCTCCGAAAGACATGCGTGAATGGGCGTGCCTCCGCTGAAGGTTGGGCGTCGGGCTGGCAACTCGGCACCATAAAAATCTACTGTCAATCATTAGCGGACCGGAGTTCCACTGTGGCGACCCCTAACCCGGAAAAGCCAAAAAGACAAACATTAAGGGAGTTAAATCAAGAGGTGCACTGAGTCACATGACTCTTTTCTCTATCTTAAATATATCGTCCTGAAGAAGTCTTAGGATGAAAGTTTTTTACTTGTATTTTTTACAATTGTGTTTTAAAGGATCTTATTAAAAGAATAATCTGGTCTTTCGTGGTTCTGGTATTTTGTACGTATTGTTAGTTGGTAACCAAGAAAGTAGATTTGTCCAGAGACCCTTTTCAGACATGACCCAAATGGCATTAATTACACTGATTTGAATAAATGCTTCTAACTGAAATTTTGCAGTTGTAAAAATATTAACATACTCTTGCCTAGTCATAGTATAGCTACAGTTTATTACCACCAATAAAAGTAAATCTTATGGGAAGGGATGTGATATCTAGCAATGAAAGAACAGAAGAAATCCCCATAAGGAATTAACTGAGCCAGATACTGAAAAACAAATGTAAAAATGCAAAGAGTAATGGCTGCAGACACATGGCAGAGGTTAAATATAAATTGGCATTTTAATAACAAAAAATAAAAATAAAAACCAGAGAGTATGCACATTTACACTGTATGGTGCTCCTTCAGGCCATGTTAAATCAAAATAGCTAAAATACATTTAAAAGAAACAAGGAATATTTTCAACCAATGACGAACAATTCCTAATTAAAAATGGCAAATCAAAAAACATTAGTAATGAAGCATATCATCTGAACAAATCCCTTGACTTCAAGGCTGGCTTTAAAGAAACTTTACCATTCAAGCTAGGCATTTTATCAGCTTGAAGCCTGATGATCCAGCGTAATTCCCTATTCTCAGTGTGAGTTTTAAAATCTGCCATGAGTAAACCTGATGCAACATTTTCAATAAGTTGAAGATATGTGAAGAATCGGACTGAATAAGGTGTTTAGCTAAGGCATTCCTAGTATCGCCCTTTTGGGTGTTATATAAATGTTCTCTTATTCTTTCAGAAAATGGGCAATTAGTCTTGCCCACACTATAGTGAGTGCATGATTTGCATACAGCCAAATGAACTATATTAGGTGTCCGACAGTCTGCAACAACATTAAAAGTAAAAGTAACTCCAGAGTTTGGCCAGACAAATACATTAGAGGTATCAATATAAGCACAAAAGTTACTTCTACTGCAGCGACTTGTACCATGAATAACAAGGTGTTTCTTAGGGGGTAAAAAATGAGTCCTGTAACACAGTTGCTAGTTAAGGGACTGCTTATTATCGAATACAGGGTCTCTCACTAACTATATTCTTAATGCAGTCATCAGCTGCCAAAAAGGTGCCATTTGGATTTAATGACTTCATGTATAGTCCCTATATCACTGGCATATGACAAAGTTAATGAAGCAAAGCTGTTAGCTACCCTCAAAGCTCTATCTTTATCTGTAATATAAGTGTGGGTATTCACACTAGTTCCAGAAAAGTAGGGTCTGGCATGTCAGATCTTAAGTGCAGTACTTCATTGCACAGATAATCATTCTCCTTACACCTTTAGCCTCTGTTCATAAAATCATTCCTTAATATAGTCAAATCATTAAGGCTTTATTAATGATTTGACTTTATTAAAACCTTAAATGGAAACTGTGTAATAGGACTAATTTTTTACCCCTTAAGGAACACCTTGTTATTCGTGGTACGTTGCTGCAGTAGATGCATCTTTTGTGCTTATACTGACACCTCTAATGTATTTGTCCATCCAAGCTCTGGAATTACTTTTACTTTTAATGTTGTTGCAGACTGTCAGACTCCTAATATAGTTTATTTGGCTGTGTGCAAATCGCGCACTCGCTTTTATGGAGGCACAATTAGTCGCCTGTTTTTTGAAAGAATAAGAGAACATTTATATAACATCAGAAAGGGCGATACTAGGAATGCCTTAGCTAAACACATTATTCAGTCTGATTCTTCACATATCTTCAACGTCATGGTTATTGAAAATGTTGCACAAGGTTTACGTATGGAAGATTTTAAAAATCACACTGAGAATAAGGAATTTTACTGGGTCGTCAAGCTTCAAGCTGACTTGATTGGTAAAGTTTCTTTAAAGCCAGTCTTGAAGTCAAGGGACTTGTTCAGATGATATTCTTCATTACTAATGTTTTTTGATTTGCCATGTTTAATTAGGAATCGTTTATCATTGGTTGAAATGATTCTTTGTTTCTTTTAAATGTATTTTAGTTGTTTTGATTTAATATGGTCTGAAGAAACACCTTATGGTGTGAAAGCACTTACCCTCTGTTGTTTTATTTTCATTTTTTGCTACTATAGTGTCGTTTTATATTGAACCTCTGCTGTGTGTCTACAGTCATTACTCTTTGCATTTTTATATCTAGCAATGACACATGGCATCTTGAAGGTTGGGTGAAATGAATGTTGGGAAAGGACACATGAATTTCTATCAGAAGCCATTACCGGTTACAGTGCTCAGTGGAGAGACTTATTAACCCATCTAGTATGTGATTTTTCTAATTATATCTATCACTATCTTTATATTTACTTGTCAAGGTCACACCATTGTCCTCAAAACACTAGTGCATCACATGCTTTAGGGAGACTTTTGAAAAACAAATGACAGATGTGGTGGGAACTAAAACATATTTTTTGTTAAAGATGCACTCCTTTACTAGTACTGGCACACTGCTTTTCCCTGGATAATTTTACTACATTTGACAGTTCCTACACCAGGGTAATGTCTTGCTTACCTTTTATCCTTCAGATATTGGAAACCTGACCTGTAGTATCTTCCACTATTAAAGACTATCTGACTATTATATAAGAGGACCTCATAAAGCATAAAAAGACAAATCTGGATTTTTCTGGACAGCATGGCATACTTCTTGGCCTCTTTCTCCAAAGAACCAGTCATAGGGAAGGACAGAGTTTAGAAAGTGATGTCTCACCAAGAAATGTCAAGACAGACATGACAATTATCAAACCAGAATGACTATCAGAAGGGAAAATAGAGTATTACATTACAGATATAGTATACCCCTTTCTCTATCTAAACCAATGGTTATCAGAAGGCAAAATGGAGTATTACAGTACACATATATAGTGTAACCTTTTCCCTGTCTGCAGACTCCAAATCTGACTTCAAACCAGTGACGCATGGAGTACTGCAGGGTTCAGTCCTGGGACCTCTCATGTTTGGTATCTACTTCTCTGAAGTACAGGCTAACACAGAAGGCCTCTGGCTAATGAAGTTTGCAGATGACTGCAAACTAGGAGCCATAGTCGAGTCCCTACAGAAGGGCCTCACTGAGACAGATGTCTGGTGTCAGAGCCATGGTCTCAAGCTCAATGCCAAAAAGTGCATTGTCATCCCCTTTGGTAAAAACTCCGTACCCATGAACTACCACATAGGCGGCAGTCTACTTAATGCCGAATGTGTGATAAGAGACCTTGGGCCAAGGTGGACAGTAGTCTATCCTTTGATAATCACATCACCACAGAAGTCAGGAAATCCTTCTATGTGGCACACCCCAACACAAAAGGCTTCTCGTCCAGGAAAAAAGAGGTGATTGTTCCCCTCTACTCGACACTCATTAGACCCATTATAGAGTACAATGCCCCTTTTGGAATGTACCTCACAAGACATCTGCAACAGCTGGAAAGGCCACAGAAGTACCTCACAAAGAGGATTACTGGCCTCAAACAGATGCCCTACACTGGCTGTCTCAAAAAACTCCAGCTTTACTCCGTAGCATATCGCCTACTCCGAGGTGATCTCTGCCAGTGCTTAACATATAAAGCTATGTCAAACCCAGAGCTGTTGGACATGCTACACCTAAAGAAATCCCATTCCCTCTGAGTGACATGCTCTAGGGACCTAAACCTTGTCACCACAATAAACAGGACATGCTGGAGGGATAGATTCCTTTCCCAGAGACTTCCCATACTCTGGAACAAGCTACTCATCTATGTCAAGCAAAGTTCCTCATTAGCACACTTCAAGAAAAATCTTGATGAGTGGATGGGAAATAGGAAATACACCCCGGGGATCACTTCTGTGTCTCTGCTCGACAGGGGTACAGGAAAATAACTTTATTGGGTGGCATAAGCCAGGGAACCTTGTTGGCTAGGCTTACTTAGGCCCTTGGGCCGATAGCCTAGTACCTAGCTATGAACCTATCTACACCAATGGTTATCAGAGTATTACAGTACAGATATAGTGTAACCCTTTCCCTATCTACACCTATGTACCTGTTTTCCTTTCAGCTTTTATGACCCTTAAGACCAGCGGGCCTGCTGTGGTCTTATTCTGTATGCTTTCAGCCAAATATAGACTTATGTTGCTTTCCCATTTTTTTCTCCATTTTTACATCTTTTGCTGATTTCATTATCATACGAGGTTCTTATATCTTTGCATTACTTTATTAGAACAGACACATATTTAAAACCTCTAACAACAGGAGATAAATGACAGGGGAGAGACAACTTTTACCTAAAAACCTTTGAAGTCTAGCATGAAAAGTGAAGTCACTTAAGTTCTAGTTAGAAGTGGTTCTTCTAGTCCATGGGGGTGGGGGTAGAAGTGAAGAAGGAAAGCATTGGGTTTTTTAAACTGCTGTGTAGAAGGCTTGTATATATGTCCTAAGACCTTTTATAGGAATAAGCTGCCAAGCCTCACTGATAAATATGTTACAGCATCAGAATGTATTGTTAGCTTTCTTAACTGGAGATGCACTGAACAAATAAGTTATTTAATTTAAAATAGCATCACTTACTCTGTCAACTGGTATTGAAGCCTATCTCAGGATAAGAGCCACCGAACAGATGTGTTTATCTGCTGCAAGAATTTTTCAGACCAAGTGCTATGTCTAATATGACTCATAACAATCATTAATTAAAAAGCTGAATATATGTACATTAGCCACTTATAACTGTTCCAGCACATCCCTCACATCTGTGAGCAGAGAGTTTTATAGCCTACGTCACTGCATCATGTATAAATAATATGATGTACTTAATTATCCAATGTCAGGCTATCTAAATAGAAACCAGCTTGTGGACAAAAAGTTTATAAAGTGCTGCCCATGTGCCCTAAATCAGAGGCTGAGTAACAAAGTCAGTCAAGTTACTGCAAAGTATGTACATCATTTGCTACCTCTGCCAGCTCCAGCATGAGATGAGTTATATGGGGTACTTCTACAGTATAGCAGCAGGAAGGAGGGGAGATGAGACATATGGGGTAATTCTACAGTATAGCAGCAGGAAGGAGGTGAGATGAGACATACAGGGTACTTGTACAGTATAGAAGCAAGAAGGAGGGGAGAGGAGACATACGGGGTACTTCTACAGTATAGCAGTAAGCTGATGAAGTAGTGCTTCAGGTATGGGGCTCACACAATCTGCCTATATCACATGTATACTAATTTGTAGCACTAACCTTTTATTAGTAGAAAAATATATGTGAATTAGTTTTGAAGTTTGCTATGTCTATTATGAATAACACACAACTTAAAATTATATCAAGAACTGCATGCAGACATAGAGAATCAAAATGTATAACAAACTGTTCATACAGGTAAAAAAGCAATATTCATAAAATGCATGTGTTAATATGCTGTGACACAATTATCAAATTAACCATGTCAAATCTTTCAAAAGCATGTTTTAATAGCTTCTTCATGACAGCTCAGTTATGGAGGCAGATCATCACTGTGACTGTTTCTCAGCCAATCAGTTTCACCTTTCATTTCCCCCATCTTATAATCAAAATGGTAATCTGAAAACTTCCTGCAGTGCAATTCTGTTAAATGCACACTCTTGTGGTCTAGACTACCTTCTTTTCACCTAATTTACGAGACAATACTATTTTTCATCTATCCATACAACTCACTTGGCTGTTTGGGAAGTCTTTGTAAGTTTAAATTAACTTCAGTTTAAAGAAATCATATCCCACTGCAAATTTAGAACCTGCCTTAAGAACATTTATTTTTTTCCTTTATGCCACCCTGAAAAAGCAGTAGAATCCAAAATGTTCTTAAGAGTATGAGAAGTTACAGAATATTCAGATATAACAATAACAGTCATACAAACAAGTGCCTAACGGTGACCAGTACTACAAGGCCACAGCTTCTGTTGTGGACATTTGTTCTTAGGTCCTGAATAACACAAGGAAGCCCTAACCTAGCTTCTACCACATTGACTGTGCTGGAATCTTCCGGAGTCAAGGAATGTTCAGGGCTACAGTCTCCACATACAGATTCATGCTAAAATAAAAGAGTAACGGATTATATGTCTGCTACCAGAAAGGCAATCTGTCCCCTTAAAGGACTGGGAGCTGAGACCAAGCTATTTAAGCCAAATAATATAATCCATTGTCATGCGTGCTGCTGACACTGCTGAGCAGAAATCGGCCTACAGTTTGTTGGCATGCCTGCGGTAATGCTTGATCATTTTGCTCCTGTTTGCATGTTGTCATCTTTGTGTTCTGTGCCTTTCATTCCAGCAGGTATAAGCAGCTGCATATTAAACAGCACAGAAGGCTCAGGGCTGTCAGGTGGCCCAGCTTCCCAGCTGGCACTGCAGCACTGACAGCACATTATTTAAAGTCACAATATGAGGAAGACAGCCGGAACCCACTCCGCTCTCATCACAACCTCTTTCATTGAAAGCGACATATTTATATCCTCTGTAGATGAAAAGCCTAAATCCCAGGGAAAAAATTAACAAGGCACTGCACTGTTCTGTTTAAGGAAACTTTTTAGAGATAGCAATGTCTGAATCTGTTAAACAGCAACAGCATTTAGTCATGTTGCTACAGCTGCACTGTGCCCATCTTCATTGTGAGTTAGACATCTTTTAGAACACATCGAAGAAGCAGGATTAAAAGGCTTGGGTGGATAACAATGAATAACTAGAAGAGTGTTCTTCTTCTGAGGAGAAGAGAGAGAGTAAAGGTTTTCTGGTGTACACAGCCCCAACGGGTCGGTCAAAGTTATAGCAGTGCAGCTGTGACTGTGTGCATTATATCTACCTGTGTATGCATGCCCGCACGCGCGTGTGTTTGTGTGTTGTGTTTGTGTATCTGTCTGTTTTTCTCAGTGATGTCTGTATCTATCTATATATATATATATATATATATATATATATATATATATATATATATATATAGAAAGAGAGAGAGATCTTTCTCTCTCTCTCTCTCTCTATATATATATATATATATATATATATATATATATATATGGGTGTGTATGTCTCTGTCTGTGCGTCTATCTGTCTTAGTGATGTGTCTGTGTGCAATATATATATATATATATATATATATATATATATATATATATATATATATATATGTGTGTGTGTATATATATTTATTTATATATATATATATATATATATATATATATTTTTTTTTTTTTTTAATTTTATTTTATTTTATTTATCTTACATTTGTTGACCAGGAAAAATCTGACTGAGCTAGCAATTAGCCCTTTTTCAGCAGAGGCCTGGGGAGGAA
Source organism: Protopterus annectens (assembly GCF_019279795.1). Classification (NCBI taxonomy): domain Eukaryota; kingdom Metazoa; phylum Chordata; order Ceratodontiformes; family Protopteridae; genus Protopterus; species Protopterus annectens. Next base: position 864,095,315 of record NC_056743.1, on the reverse strand, counting down.
AGCTCCAGAAACATTATACAATAAAAACAAATTACAAATACAATAGCTTTTTTGCTTATATTTACAACATTATGCAAGTTTCAAATATTAATAAATATATATATATATATATATATATATATATATATATATATATATATATATATATATGTTTACTACCAAATGGTTGAAAGGCCAATAGTTGAAAGTCACATACCTGAATATCATATATGTGAAAATCCTTTATTCAGCTGTCATAAACACCCATTCAGAATGTCGAAAGTACAATGCAATTCAAACAAATGAACTCGATCACTTTCGTAAAAATGTTGAAAATGGTCGAAAATGTTGAAAAGTGTGATTTACCGACCATGTGAATGCTTTCATGTTCTGAATTTTGATAATATGATTCTACATTATGATAGCTTTACATTTTGAACTTTGATTATTTGATAGTAAACCTATATGCAACCAATGCTCAGTGGTGCTGAAGGTGACACAGTACATTACTTACAAAAGTAATTCTCTCATTTGTTTTACTAAAATGTAAAGTTACAATGTTACAATGTATTGTAGTACCTTCTTTTATGATACCAAATGTTAGGAAATCAATTCAGCATAGTATTAGTATGGAATAAGGAAAAAAAGGTGTCATACAGGGGAAAAAAGCGCTTAACCTTGCTTTATGGATTATATGAATAAAGATTCTACAGAACTCAACTACCAGGATTTGCCTGCTGTGTTGAGCTTATGGTGTAACTACTGGCTATGGACATTCCTTTATTTTTTCTTGGTAACTTGTTTGATGTTCCTTTACAAATGGATTTCTTTGATAAAAATATATTGTATATATTTATATATATATATATATATATATATATATATATATATATATATATTTTATATATATATATTTTATATATATATATATATATATATACATATATATATATATATATATATATATATGGATCCCCTTCTAAATCACGAAACCCACAACACTGAACGTCAGAATGATGAGATGAAAATAACGAAAACTTACAATCTCGAATGGACAATTTTTCTCCGGGGAAGTTAACACTTGCCCAACATGTGGAAATATGCCCTTTTCCCACTGTAGTGCAATCCTGGAGTTGGTATATATAGTTAGGGGGGTGTTGGGGGTGTAGCCCTCACCTAGGTGTTTTTTACATAGGCCGGTGTGTTTACATTACATTTTGGAAAATTGTTTCCTGGCTCTAAGAAAAATTGGCCATTCATGATTGTAAGACTCCACACAGAAGGCGCTCCAGCTGAGAATCGAACCGGAGAACCTCTTGCTGTAAGGCGACAACACTAACTGCTGCACCATCACGTCCTAAGTAGTTTTAGTTCTATAGAGCTAGGATAAGAAGGGAGGTGATTAGTGATCAGCAGTATGGTTTCATGCCAGGAAAGAGCACTACAAATGCGATATTTGCTTTGAGAGTTGATGGAGAAGCACAGAGAAGGTCAGAAGGAGATGCATTGTGTCTTTGTGGATTTAGAGAAAGCATATGACAGGGTGCTTAGAGAGGAGTTGTGGTATTGTATGAGGAAGTCGAGAGTGTCACAGAAGTATGTAAGAGTGGTACAGGATATGTACGAGGGTAGTGTGACAGCGGTGAGGTCTGGGGTGGGAGTGATGGATGCGTGTAAGTTGGAGGTGGGATTACATCAAGGTTCAGCTCTGAGCCCTTTCTTATTTGTAATGCTGATGGACAGGTTGACAGACGAGATCAGACAGGAGTCCCCGTGGACTATGATATTTGCAGATGACATTGTGATCTGTAGTGAGAGTAGGGAACAGGTGGAGGAGACCCTGGAGGGGTGGAGATATGCTATAGAGAGAAGAGGAATGAAGGTCAGCAGGACTAAGACAGAATATATGTGTGTGAATGACAGGGAGGATAGAGGAATGGTGAGGATGCAGGGAGTAGAGGTGGTGAAGGTGGATGAGTTTAAATACTTGGGATCAGCAGTTCAGAGTAATGGTGAGAGTGGAAGAGAGGTGAGGAGAGTACAGACAGGATGGAGTGGGTGGCGAAGAGTGTCAGGAGTGATTTGTGACAGACGAGTACCAGTAAGAGTGAAAGGGAAGGTCTACAAGAGAGTAGTGAGACCAGCTATGTTACATGGGTTGGAGACAGTGGCATTGACAAAGGCAAGAGTCAGACTTGACGTGGCAGAGTTAAAGATGTTAAGATTTGCACTGGGTGTTGCGAGGATGGACAGGATTAGGAATAAGTATATTAGAGGGTCAGCCCAGGTTGGAAGGTTTGGAGACAAAGCCAGAGAGGCAAGATTACGTTGGTCTGGACATGTGCTGAGGAGGGATGCAGAGTATATTGGGGAAAAAGATGCTAAGGATGAAGCTGCCAGGTAACTGGAAGGTCTAAGATAAGGTTTATGGATGTGGTGAGAGAGGACATACAGGTGGTTGGTGTGACAGAGCAAGATGCAGAGGACAGGAAGAAATGGAAACAGTTTATCTGCTGTGGCGACCCCTGACGGGAGCAGCCGAAAGAAGAAGAGTGTTTTTTTTCTTAACCTGAAATTTGACTTGCATATGCAACAGGTTGCCATGCCTAGTAATTTGGTATGTGGGGTGACTTCTTTGCTAGCAGACACTGTGTGTAAGGGCTTGAAGGGAGCAGTAGCAGCATTTAATTATGTGAAGCTAAGACACATTGAGCCAACTTTCAGCTGATGAAAGTGACTATTGTGTGAGGTGTTCTTAGAGTAATTAGGTTACTGGCAGAACAGATTGATGTGGAGTCAGCTACATGTTGTATGAGGGACACTTTACATTTTACTAAGTGTATCTTATTGGTTAACTATGCTGAAAACAGTGGACTTAGAACAATACCTTGGAACACCCTAGGTGGCCTAATGGTAAAGGTGCTTGCCTTATAAACACAAGGTACAGAGTTTGAATCTCACAGGGGATAACTAGCTAGGCTTAAAATGGATCGCAAGGGCAGTTAGGCTAGTACTAACCTATGAACCTATAAGTCTTCTTTATTTTCATTTCGGTATTCTGTGGTCTGGTGTATATATATATATATATATATATATATATATATATATATATATGTATACCCAGATATATATATATATATATATATATATATATATATATATATATATATATGTCGTCTCACAGTAAGATGCTGTCCGGTTCGATTCTCAGCTAGAGCATCTTCTGCATGAAGGCATGCGTGAATGGGCGTACCTTTGTTGAAGGTTGTGCGTCAGGGCTGGCAACTCGACACGTAAAAATCAACTGCTAATCATTAGTGGACCGGAGTTCCGCTGTGGCGACCCCTAACTGGGAAAAGCCGAAAGACACAACAACAACAACATCAACATACACACACACACACATATATATATATATATATATATATATGCATATATATATATATATATATATATATATATATATATATATATATATATATATATATATATATACATATATATATATATATATATATATACATACATATATGTATATATATATATATATATATATATATATATATATACACACACACATATGTGTATATATATATATATATATATATATATATATATATATATATATATATATATATATATATATATATATATATATATATATATATATAGGTTGGGAGGGTGGCCTAATGGTTAAGGTGTTTAATCTATGAACCTATGAACCATACATATATGTGTATATATATATATATATATATATATATATATATATATATATATATAGACACCTGTAGCCCTCCCCGCACACATACCCCCAAAAACACACACACACATATCCATATTTTTTTTGCAAGCTATGAAACATTAATGTTCTATTTTACACATCTCATTTTATATTAGTATTAGCATTATGAGATTGCCTTACTATTATATGAGATTAGCAACTTCGTAATAAATTAAGAAACACGGTTCTTAATGATGCCCCATCCATTCTTATGCAACTACTCTCTGCATTCTTGTTCTTATGGACTGGTCACCTAAAGAATTAAATGATTTGATGGGCTGCAGTCATTACAAGATCTTTTGGTGTTATAGTGCATTGTGCTGCTAACCAGAAATTGTATAACCCCATTATCTCATTTAAGCTGGCAAACATTTCATTTTATACCTGTAGCATCACACTCCAGGTTATAAGCACTTTTCTTATGTAGATTTACAGGTTTTTAGTACACCCTGATTGTACAGTACCATGCAAAAAAGTGTGGTGCACTGTCTCATAACTCATAGATCTGATAGGCTTGCATTATATTTGTTATTAGAAGTACACATTTAGATTTTGTCAGTTATTTACTCTGTCAAAAAAAATCTGTGATGAAAGCTTGTACAAATCTAATGACACTGGCTGATAAAGTCATCTTGCATGCCATACTCTGTATATTTTGGCCTTAGTTGTAGTTTTCCACTACCAAGGCTGACAGTTTGTGCAGTTTATGGTTAATCTCACACCAGAGATCTAGTCCATACCATCACAATGCCAGCTCATATTGCAGATAACATCTCCTGAAGGACAGTTCTGGGCTGTGTTTCTTAAATAAAAGAAGCATGTACTAACACATTAGATAGGAACAAGGAACCTATTTTTACAGTTCATCAACAGTATGCAAATGTTAACAACAGGGAAATTGCTTTTAACTGGCCCCATTCTATAGTCTGATCTCCCTCCCTGCCTAAAGCATTTCTATGATGCTGGCAGTCAAAGGGCTCATTTGGTTTGCAAATGAGGATAAGCGTGGCTTAAAGCTGAGGAAATGGCTAAAGTACTTATGAATATATTTGAGTCATTCACTTTAACAATATCTTTCTGATTCCCTGACCAAAAATAAATTAAAACTGCATGCTGTTGATGCTGTCTATATACCTCCCACTAGTGCATCAGTCTCAGCAGTATTTCATAAAATGTTGCCAATTATTTGCTTAGCTTTCTTTCATGACTTCACCATTTATAAAATTAGACTGAGCATCATACACTGCTTAAGCAGCAATAAGCACATTTATCAGTATTCATTTTTTCATGTTTATTTCTACACACCTTTTAAAAAGGTCCTAGCTCACTGGTATTGTGGTGTGATGTTACCTGTTTCACTAGGCACACATATGAAGGAATGAGCAGTAACTGTCAAGCTCAGCTGAGGTCAGAAGAACTGAGTCCCTGACCTTTATGGGGAAAGGGGGCACAGGAGTACTCCTGCCATGTGATTGACTTTACAAAACCACTTTCAGCAGAAAGGAAGGATTAGTGCACAAATATACCCTGTCTTTATGGAAGATCATGAAAGGAACCCTTATTGATAAGGCCTGAAGCTTCAACACTCTTTTAGCTGAAGTAATAGCAATCAGGAAGGTTGTCTTCCAAGACAGGAACTGCAGGTCCACTGAAGCAGCGGGTTCAAAGGAGGGAAGAAACCAAGGCTTGAAGGACCAAAGTAAGGCCCCAAGGAGGTGTAGGGTCCTTAATTGGTGGTGTAAGAAGAAAGGTATCCTTCAGAAAAGGTTCACAGAGCTTAGAAGATGCTAGAGAAGCTAAATTATCCCCTATAACAGGAACCACAGCAATGAAGGGATGCAAATCATGTTGAGATGCCCAGATTGAGAAATGTTTCCACTTACTTAAACCTTCCTCGTGGAGGATTTATGAGCTGCTACCAAATTCTTCTTAACTACAGAAGAATCATGGCAAAGCAGTGAGCTTCAGAGTGGCCAGATCTGGATGTGGAATCCCTGAGGGATGTGAAATCAGATTCGGAATCAGATCCAGTGTCCAGGGAGGATGCATTACATGAGACCACAGTGAAGGGACCCATACTTGGTGAGGGCAGAAGGGGGCAATGAGGATGACTGAGCTCCCCAGCCACTGTACTTTCTGAATGAGCTTTGGGATCAGGGGAAGTGGAGGATAAGCATAGAGTAGACTGGAGGGCCGAGCATGAACCAGAGCGTCTCTGGGAAACTCCACTGAAGGGGAGGTTTCAGAGCGAAGAACTCACTGCACTTCACATTGGAAGGAAAGGCAAGGAGATCACAGCAAGGCTGACCCCATCTGTTTCACTACTGAAGGACCACTCATAAGGCATCAGGATAGACGTGCTGAGCCTGTCCGTTAGAATATTGAACCTCCCTGGAATGTGCTTTGCCACCAGAAAATGGCCAGTGGAGATCGCCCACTCCCACAATCCCATGGCTTCATGACAAAGGGGATAAGAACTGGTTCCCCCTTGTTTGTTGATGTATCACACTACCAACATATTGTCTGTCTGTATGGCAATCGTCCCTAGCGGAAGATGGGCATGAAGAGCTTGCAACATCAATAACACCACCCTCATCTCCAGGACATTGATATTCAACTGAATCTCCAGGGAAGACCACGTGCCTTTAACTATCCTTCCCAAGCAATGCCTTCCCACCTGAGTAGGGAGGCATCCGTGGTCACCATGGTCAGAGGGGAGGGAAGAATAAATGGGTGACAGCAAAGAAGGTCCGGGGACTGAATCCACCAGAGAAGAGAATCCCTGCAGGCTCACAATAGATGAACTCAGATGTGAGAATGGTAGATCTACAAATGACCACTGGACCGCCAGAGTCCAGTGGAGCACCTTCATGTGTAACCGAGCTATGGGTATGGGGTGATCATGGCCACCATGAACCTCAATGCTTTTAAGACAAATTCAGCTGGGGGAGATGGAACTTGAAGAATGTGCAAGACATGATGTTTGAGGGACTGAAGTATGTCTGGTGTCAGAAAAACCTTGGTCTGAATGGTATCTAAATGGGGTCCAATGAAATCCAGAACTTGAACTGGTTCTAACAGGGATTTGTTGAGATTTATGGTGATGGGCAACTGGTGGGTGGTCTGGATAAGGAAATCCTTGGCTTTGCAGTGTCAATGCCTGGAGGGAGCAGGAAGGAGCCAATCGTCCAGGTAGGGGAAGACCTGGAAGCCCTGCAGCTGCAGGTGAGTCGCTACCACTGACATCACTGTGATGAATGCCCTGGGGACTGTGGTGAGACCAAAGAGTAGCGCTCTGAACTGGTAATGATTGGTCTCCAGCCAGAAGTGGAGGAATCTCTGACAGTGTCTCTCCATTTTGATGTGATAGTATGCGTCTTGAAGTTCTACTGAGCACATCCAGTTGTTCTCCTGTAGAAAGGGCAGGATGGATTGGAGTGTGACCATCCAGAATTTCATTTTGGCAATGGACAGGTTCAGAATAGAGAGATCCAGAACTGGTCGCAAGTCCCCAGTCTTCTTTGGCACTAAAAAGAACCTGGAATAAATTACTAATCCAGACTGGTGTGGGGGGATGGGCTGGATGACTCATTTTTTTGAGCAGCTTAGAAATTTCCAGTGCTGCATCCTCCCTTTGTGTGTGTGTTGGGGGGGGGGGGGTGTCTGGGAGCTTCTTGTGAGAGGGAGGGTTTTGAGGAAAGGGGATTGAATATCCTCTGGATATGATTCGCAACAACCAACAATCTTCTGTTATAGACTCCAAGGCTGTTAGATGAAGCAAAAGTCAACCCCTGACTGCCTCCAGGGATGAGCAGCCAGGCAACCCTTCAGGGCTGCTTCACAAGCCTGTGCAGGAAGGAATCCTGAGACACGTGGTTCCTCGAACCCCTTCTGCCATGATGGCAGCATCTGTCAAATCCCCCTCTGCCTCTGGGGGAAGATGCATCTGAGCATCCTGGGAATAACCCTGAAAATTCTGGAACCACATCTTCTTTCCTGAAAAAGGTTCACTGAGGAGTTGAGAAGCAGATTCCAACAGCAGACAAGGTCTTCCCATCCTTCTCACTCTGGACCAAAGTGTCACGTACAGTCTTTCCAAATAGAGTTGAACCATCACATGGGGCACTTGTAAAAGACGCCTTGAAGGGAATCAAAAAGTTACAAAGTCAGAGCCAAGCATGACGCCTAATGGCAATGCCCACTCCAGCCACTATAGCAGCACAAATCAGTTGTATGAGATAGGAGCTGCATAGAGGTATTGAAGATGGAGGTGAGGATGGCCATCCGGGAGGAAAAAATCTTCTTTTCCTCCACTGACATGGACCCTGGAGCAGAACCAGTGACCTCCTTAACCAGGTCACGCTGGAGTCTTATGATGTTTGCCATATAGTTCAATGCATGTACAGAGATTGTTGCTTAAGCATAAGCCCACTTCCCAAAACAGTCTATGGTCCTAGACTCTCGGTCCAGAGGATGGACCATGGAGCTCTCCTGTGCTAGCTCCTTCTTAGTGGCTGCAGCCACTGCCATGGCATCAACAGGGAATCCCTTAGGCCAATGAGGTTTATCAGAAGAGGCACTGAGGGCCTTGTTGGGGCATTTGGTGATGGGCGCCACCATGTCGGGCTCCTTCCATGCCCGAGATGTAATAAGATCCACCAGGGGATCTGTGGGAGGGGACATCCAGGATGTAGAGAGTCCTGCACCAAACACCTTCAGGAACACAGACCCATGAGGGCTGGGTTTTTGGGCAGACCACTCCCCATGCTGACTAAGGATCTCCATGATGTCTCCTAATGAGACATCCTCTGGGGGTGATCAGGAGAACCCTCCCCTTCCTCCAAGTCAGTGTCTTCCATGAGAGACTCCTGAGGGGAGTCTAAGTGTCTCCTTTTACATGTGCATTTTCGAGGAACGTCCTGGGGGGGTCTCTGGGGAGGACTCAAAAACATCCAGTTGTTCCCGTGGGGAAATTCTCTGGGGCAGAGGGGTGGCAGGCTGTCCCTGAGGGAGTAGGATGGCAGACTCCAGACTAGAGACAGAGGGAGCCAGGATGGACTCCAAGGCTGAGATTGTCAAAAGTCTCAATGGGATTAAGAGAACCCTCTTTACTATGTCAAAGGCAGAAAGAGAATGAACCCCTGGAGCTGTGGCTACAATCTGGTCCATAATCCTCTGGATCAACTGGGGAGCTGGAGCTGAATCTCCAGGCACCGAGACTCCAATTGGGGAAGGCTTGGCTCTGAAAACTCAGAGCCAAAACCATCCCCTCAGATCTGGTGCTGAGGCAATGGCTCCAAGACCTGGACAGCTCTGAGCTTGTCAGAGCCAACCTGCTCAAGGCAATGGTCGGCGCTGAGGTACCAGGTACTGTCAGCACCCACCCCCTCGATACTGTGGGTCCTTGGACCCAAGGGCTCCAAAACCAGGGGTTGGATTGGAGAAGGAGTTATTGGGATGAAGGCATACTGCATGCCCCCAGCCCCAGAGATGGAGGGGGCAGGCAAGATTCCCATCTGTATCTTCATGCAGATGAACCTCCACATCATCCTGTCCACCTCGGCTTCAGAAAAGCTATGGGTGGACCTAAAAAAAGAGGCTACTGACACTGGCCTAGACAGAAGGTGTGGTGAAGCCAACACCTGTGAAGGGCTCTGAGACACCTTCGGCTCCAAGGATAAGCAAGGGGAATGGAGCCGGGGGCACTCGAGCCAAGACCCGGGTGAGATTTTGCCAGTGGCTCGACCAAGGAGGAGCAGTCAGGGGACCGCTTCCTCGGCCTATACTGGTGGTTGTGCTTCTCTCCATCCCTAGGTTGAGTCTCAAAGGCCGGGACGGAGGGAGTAGCAGAAGTGGAATAAGAGGAAGCTTGGGCTTCCACAATAGGAGGTGGAAGAAGGCCCTTAAGAATAAGTTTATTCCTCCTGTCGATCAATGAGTGGGGATTGAACCCCATGCAGACTGAGCAGGAGGAATCGAGGTGCTGGACCCCTAAAGCACACAATGCATAGAGTATGGCCATCCACCGGGGAAAGCTTATGACCACACTCTGTGTACTTCCTAAATCCTGGTTTGGGTGTCACTGCCATAGTGGAGAGAGAGAGAGAGAGAGAGAGAGAGAGAGAGAGATCCACCAGCAGCCACATTTTTTTTTTGCACGACACCCACAATCCGATGGCGTAACTGTTCATTAAAGAATAAAATGTTGTTCTCAAGTACTAATTCAAGTAATTTGCACATTGTTTCAATTTCTCTCACTTTGCACTGGCTAAGTTCACACAATATATCCCTGATTCATTAACACCATAATGTTTAGAGATAACAATGAACAGTGATTTAATATCCAATGTAAAAAAGATGAGGGATCCATGACCACCAGATTTGTACCATTCAAAAAGTTGGACAAGGAAGTCACAAGTACCTTTAATAAAACTTTTAACATGTACTAAAAATGTACTTAAAATATTCTCTTCCAGTGTTATATGGCCTGCCAAAAGTACATAAGTCATTGTCCTGCCTACCAATTAGACGCATTATATTGGGTAATGGGTGGGCTATTTTACCCATGTCACTTTATTTACAAAACATTTTCAAGTGTTTACACATAGAAGTGCAGTTTTCTGATGGAAGCTGGACAAACCACTTCTCATGCTTGAGGGGAAGGGCTGGGACTGATTGCTGACACTGTCTGTTATGGAGATGAGGGGGAACCAATGCAGACAGCCCATTGCACGTCCACCTTCGGATCTGCAAGCCACAAATTTGTTGGGGAGGGGTTATAGGGTTAAGTCAAAAACTCCTTGAATCACTTCTGAAAGGATGTCTAAATGACAGCCTCACCCAGCTGACCCTTGACCCAGTTATGGGGGAAAATGGGCCTATTGGCTGGGAGGATGCTGATGACTGACAGGCAACGGGACCAACAGCAATAAAAAATATATATTCCCCACCTTTTAGCAGTTAATATCATACCTCTCAACTGTACAGATTTTCGCAGAATGTTCAGATTTTTGCCTCATATTTCTGGATTGTTCCTTATAAAAATTGTGTTTATTGACAAATCACTGGGATGATTTAAGGATTAAAATCAATACATAATGACAATCATTTGAGTTTCAGACTTGTATATCCTTTAAAAAAATGTATGGTAACACAAATCCTGTTATTCTAGCAACTTTCTAAGTTTATAAGAGCATTATTTAAAATGTGTCCCTATTTTTGGGCCATTGTACCCCCATTTTGTCAGGCTTTGTCCAGATTTCTTGCAGTAAGAGGTTGAGAGATATGGTTAATATTCTTTTATCAGGTAAACCCTAACAAAGTTCAAAACATAAACCACACTAAACCACCACAAAAGGGGTGGAACAAAACAAAAATAAATCAGACACAACCAAAAATAATAAAGTAGGGCACACCGCAACGCTGAAAGGTGAAACACTCCTTTAAAGTTCAAAACATCTTTTGTTAATTTCCCTGCTTTTTGACTTCACTGCTTTGAAACTTACATTACTGGTACATACAGAGTGGTGAGTGACAGCAAAGCAAGAACAGTGTGATTAGCCATTCATAAAGGAGTTGTTACTCATGATCTGTCAATGGTGAGTATACTACTGGAGTTACAATAAAATAAGTACACTCTTCTTAAATGTAAGCATAAGTTATTTTCATAGCAAGAAGTGTTCATGATGGATTCTTATGACACAGAAACATTCTTTCAAGACACATGCAAACAAGCAAGAAAGGCTGACCTGACTGAAGTAATTCAATGCATTTATGTCATCAGTGAAGTAATTCAATGCAATTATGTCATCAGTGAAACAATTCAATGCATTTATGTCATCAGTGAAGTAATTCAATGCATTTATTTATTTATTTGATATTTATTAACCCGGTTAGTGCAACTGGGACAAAGTCCTTTTTCAGTGGAGACCGGGGGAAAAAAGCTCCACAATAAACATTCAATAATTAGACATAAAGTAAATCAAAAATTTACAAAGACATAAACAACAGAATTTAACATTACTGGTTGTTGTTGTTGTGTCTTTCGGCTTTTCCCGGTTAGGGGTCGCCACAGTGGAACTCCGGTCCACTAATGATTGGTAGTTGATTTTTACGTGCCGGGTTACCAGCCCTGACACATAACCTCCAACGAAGGTACGCCCATTCATGCATGTCTCTACACAGAAGACGCTCTAGCTGAGAATCGAACCGGGCAGCGTCTTACTGTGAGGAGACAATGCTACCACAGCACCACCATTGAATAAATTTTGTATCATAAAAAATACAGAAAGACGTTAAGTCTTAGAAAAGCTACAAACCAGTGCAAATAAAATTAGCTAAGAAAAGTATAATAAATGAAGAATACTGAAATAATTTATAAGTTACAGAAAAGAAACAGAGAAGAGAGAAAGAAAGAGTGATATAGTTGCCATAAAGAGAAATAAGGAGAAAGATATGGTTTCACAGATGTAGAAGTAAGAATAAGAGAGTAATTTAATTAGAGAGAAAATTTAGTCAGGAGGAAGATGGCACAGACATAGTTTATTTGCCTTTAAGTGAAATTTTACTGACTTTCTAAATAGGGATTTGGATCTGATGTATCAGATGTCAAGAGGTACTTTATTCCAGTTCTCAGGAGGGTAACAGCTATAGAGATTTTTTTCCTATGTTTGGCCTAGGTTTGAGAATGGTTAGGAGATATTGTTCAGAGCTACGTAGGGTTCTAGTAGGAATATAGAGAGAGATGACAGATGAAATGCTGAGACGGAAAGTGGGTTGATATAGAATAGAATGAATTATTTGAAGCTTTGAGAGGAGGAGGTAATGGGGGAATTCTGACCAGTTCAGTTTTCTAAGTGCTATGCAGGTATGAGTAGAATATGAAGTTCAACAGCAAATAGCAATCTTGTTGTAAATGGATTCAATTTTAAAGATAAGTGAGGTCTGTAAGTTGGTGAAAATTTGAGAGCCATAGAGAAGGGTAGGTAACAGGTAAGCATGTGAAAGTGCTCTTTTGGCAATACTAAAGATAAATTATTTGTTTCTATAAGAAAACCCATCAAATGCTTGGTCTCCTTTAATGTTACTTAGAATGTGAAGATCAAATTTTAGCTGGTCATCAGTAGTGATGCATAGTAGTTTAGTGTGGCTTTCTACTATGATGGATGTATTACTGAGGGAAGAGATGGTGAAAGATGATGACACAGATTTTGCTATGAAGAGTAAGAGTTTAATTTTCTTTGGATTCAAGATTAAAAAGTTACAGTTAAGCCAGTTTTCCACAAACAAGAATGAGCTCTATGCTTTAGTAAGAATTTCAGGGAGGGTATCAGCACCAGAGATAACAGTGGAGTCATCTGCGTACTGGACAAGTGATGTGTATTGAGTAGAGGAAGAACATTGATTAGTAAAGATGTTAAAAAGTAGTGGTCCAAGAACTGACCCTTGGGGAATACCCACACATTTATTTCAGTATAAACATTCATACACTGAGGCAACAGTACAATTCCCCTTCTGCTGTGTGCCTTACTGAGTCAGTTTAGCTGACTGAAACCAAATTAATTAGAATGTACTTCACACAATTCAGCAGACAAAAAGTGCTGAATTACAACTGTTGTTAGGAGCAGGTACAGAGAGACAGTGTTTAAATGGCAGTTATGTCACTGTAGGTTTAACTAGCCTACCCTAAGGAATTATGACCTTAGACTTGTTATCCAAAGTTAAGGAGGGTTTACTGGCCAGAGCTACCTACATGGATGGGTCACTGGACTCATCCCCAACTTGCTTGTTTTTCACGTTAGGAAATGCCACTTAAATAATTTCAGTATAATGATACAGGTCAAAGGTTCTTCAATGTCATGTAGAGGACACTGCCAAAATAAACTACTAATCTGTCATGTTGAACAAACTTATCGCTGCAATAATTCCAACAATCCAAGGTGGTACTTCTTCTATTTAATATTTAGCTCATCCATAACTACCAGATAGTTACAAGCCTCAGTGAATATTTAGTTATTGTGAGTTATTCTGAAGTCCAAGACAGACCATGTTCGAAAAAAAAGTGGTGACAAAATGTCATTGCTGCTGGGTAACAACAGCTGTGTGCCAGGAGTAAATAGTTACTTTATGTGAAACGTCATGCAGAGACATTAGAGGCCATGTTAAATTTATGGAAAACAGCAGAAGGAAAGGCTGGTGTCACTAACAAAAATGAAGTAGGGAACTCATATGAAAAGTAGTATTTCTCATAAGGTAACACATAAACACACATAAACACACACAAACACACACACACACAGATGCACACTTACACACATACACACATGCAGGCTTGTTTCATCAGAGCTCCCCACATACCCTCATGCCAGGACAAACCACTACAACCGCTCTGCATTATATCTATGAAGTTAAAAAAAAATCTCAACGCAAATTATAAAGTAAAGCAAACTGGAAGTTTCTAAGTAAAAATAGAAAATAATTAATTGTATGTATTGAATTTAAGTATCTGTAATGAATATTCATGTTGCTCAGAAGATGACCATATATAACTGTCTATATAGAGGCATACAGACACACATGCATGCATGCACACACACACACACACACACACACACACACACACACACACACACACACACACACACACACACACACACACACACACACACATATATATATATATATATATATATATATAGATATATATATCTATATGTATATATGGGTTCCATCCTTATGGTCAAATTTGTGTTTGGTTGACACTGTTTATTTAACCATTTATGACTGACTAAACAGTTGGTCAGCAGATATCTAAGACTGAATAATTCCTTGGGTTGGGGACTGTGGCCTTACCCAGTCTTTTTACGATCTTGGAGTTAGTATATACAATTAGCAAGGGGTGTGGGGGGTGTGGAGGGTGCAGGCTGGCTTGTCCCCCCCCCCCCGCAAAAAAATGATACTTTTTTTTTCCATTTGTGCATGCACTTAGGCAGTTTTTTCAGTGCATGCATGCATACTTCTTGTCGACATCCATGGTTCTGATGTAAACACATTGATATGTTTAGAGTGTTGATTATGGTTGTATTAGATGTATACGAATGCACACACACACACACACACACACACACACACACACACACACACACACACACACACATATATATATATATATATATATAGAGAGAGAGAGAGATTGAGATGTGAACGGTGTGCATGTGTGTCTACATATAGAGGTAAATATAAATGCAAAATATAACAAATGAACATACAGATATATAACTAAATATATTATATATGTGTATATGAGATGAAGAAAGTAGACATGAGTATAAGGAGATGAGGTGCATGGCAAAGAGAGAGGTGGTGAAGGCTAAGGATAAGGTGTATGAAGAGTTGTATGAAAGGTTGGACACTAAGGAGGGAGAAAAGGACCTGTACCGATTGGCTAGACAGAGGGACCGAGCTAGTAAAGATGTGCAGCAGGTAAAGGTGATAAAGGATAATGAGTGAAATGTACTCACAAGTGAGGAGAGTGTGTTCAGCAGATGGAAAGAGTACTTTGAGGGGTTGATGAATGAAGAGAATGAGAGGGAGAGAAGGTTGGATGATGTGGGGATAGTGAATCATGAAGTGCAATGGATTAGCAAGGAGGAAGTAAGGATAGCTATGAAGAGGATGAAGAATGGAAAGGCTGTTGGTCCATATGACATACCTGTGGAAGCATGGAGGTGTTTAGGTGAAATGGCAGTGGAGTTTCTAACCAGATTGTTTAATGAAATCTTGAAAAGTGAGAGGATGCCTGAGGAATGGAGAAAAAGTGTTTTGGTACCGATTTTTAAGAATAAGGGTGATGTGCAGAGCTGTAGTAACTACAGAGGGATTAAACTGATCAATCACAGCATGAAGTTATGGGAAAGAGTAGTGGAAGCTAGGTTAAGAAGGGACGTGATGATTAGTGATCAGCAGTATGGTTTCATAATGAGAAAGAGCACTACAGATGCGATGTTTGCTCTGAGACTGTTGATGGAGAAGTACAGAGAAGGTCAGAAGGAGTTGCATTGTGTTTTTGTAGACTTAGAGAAAGCATATGACAGGATGCCTAGAGAGGAGTTATGGTATTGTATGAGGAAGCCGGGAGTGTCAGAGAAGTATGTAAGAGTGGTACAGGATATGTACAAGGGTAGTGTGACAGTGGTGAGGTCTGCGGTGGGAGTGACGGATGTGTTTAAGGTGGAGGTGGGATTACATCAAGGATCAGCTTTGAGCCCTTTCTTATTTGCAATGGTGATGGACAGGTTGACAGACGAGATCAGACAGGAGTCCCCATGGACTATGATGTTTTCAGATGACATTGTGATCTTTAGTGAGAGTAGGGAACAGGTGGAGGAGACCCTGGAGAGATGGAGATATGCTCTAGAGAGAAGAGGAATGAAGGTCAGCAGGACTAAGACAGAATATATGTGTGTAAATGAGAGGGAGGATAGAGGAATGGTGAGGATGCAAGGAGTAGAGGTGGTGAAGGTGGATGAGTTTAAATACTTGGGATCAACAGTTCAGAGTAATGGTGAGTGTGGAAGAGAGGTGAAGAAGAGAGTACAGGCAGGATGAAGTGGGTGGAGAAGAGTGTCAGGAGTGATTTGTGACTGACGAGTACCAGTAAGAGTGAAAAGGAAGGTCTACAAGAGGGTAGTGAAACCAGCTATGTTATATGGGTTGGAGACATTGGCATTGACAAAAAGGCAGGAGTTAGAGCTGGATGTGGCAGAGTTAAAGATGTTAAGATTTGCACTGGGTGTGACAAGGGTGCACAGGATTAGGAATAAGTATATTAGAAGGTCAGCCCAGGTTGGAAGGTTTGGAGACAAAGCCAGAGAGGCAAGATTACGTTGGTTTGGACATGTGCTGAGGAAGGATGGTGAGTATATTGGGAAAAAGATGCTAAGGATGAAGCTACCAGGTAACAGGAAAAGAGGAAGGCCTAAAATAAGGTTTATGGATGTGGTGAGAGAGGACATGCAGATGGTTGGTGTGACAGAGCAAGATGCAGAGGACAGGAAGAAATGTTAACAGATGATCCGCTGTGGCGACCCCGAACGGGAACAGCCGAAAGAAGATGATGGTGATATGCTGCATACAATATATGTATTACACACATGTAAATACAAATATATATATATATATATATATATATATATATATATATATACAAAAACAGACACCACATTCACACACAAAATGATATGACTATATGACTATCCAACACATAAGAAGACTATACAGGCTATGCAAATGGAGACTACACTTACACCAGTGGAACGGAACATACATATAAATATATATAAATAACTACATGTATATGGGTCTACTTGACATGACTGAAATATAAGCAAACCCACTTTCGAAACATCGAGATCAAAAAAAGTGAGTGAAACTTCACTATACTGACATTCACAAGACTGAACATTTCAAATGCCAACTTTCCAAGGTGACCAGAACAGGAAATCCCCCAAACCCCCTGCAAATTAAATGTACCAACTCCAAGGTTGCACTACAGTGTGGAAATGAGCAGTCCCCCTGCAAATATGTAAAAGTAGAAAATAAATATTTATATGCTTTACATTTAAGTATCTGTAATGAATATTCATGTTGGTGTTATAGCTACCATAATGAATATTCAGTGGAATTTTCTTTGGCTATGTTTGTATCGGTTGGTGGGCAGGGGTGTAGGTAAGGTTAGGTATGTAGTTTGTTTTTTAAAATGGTAGTGTACTGTTACTATGGTGTTAGTTTTGTAACTGTGTTTCTGGGAGATACGTTGGAATGTTATTGTTTCAGTTTTGTGTATGTCAGGCAATTAAAGTGTCAAGTTTGTGTTTTTTTTTTTTTGTTTTTGGTGTTTTGAAAGTCGGTCTACTGACATTTCGATCATGTCAAGTAGACTCATGTACACACACACATATATATATATATATATATATATATATATATATATATATATACACACATATATATATATATATATATATATATATATATATATATACACATACATATATAAAGATAATGGATACATACATGCACACGCAGGCACACACACACACACACACACACACACACACACACACACATATATATATATATATATATATATAGATATACACGCTTTATGTATTTATGTCAGTCACGGCTAACAACATCAGTCCATCAAATTTGCAGTCTAAACCAGGAATACCAACGATGACTGGAAACTATATAATCAAAAATACAACAAAGGCCTTTAATGTAACAATCCCAAAAAACTTCTTCAGCTTCTACAGTAACAGACTAGCATATACATTTTCAGTTTCATCTGGAAAAGCTACTACAGAAATCAAAAGGACTCTGGCAACACCACAATCCTCTGTCATGTCTTAAAACAAGTCCAAACACTACCACTGTAAATATTAAAGCATGCTAAGTTTCAAATAATTGTTTTACAGGGAAATGTGCCTACTATATCTCCTATACCCCTCTTATTTAAATATTATAACTCTGAAGTTATATCGCAAGGGATGGCATCAAATATTTTTAATAAACATATACTTTGACATGAGCATAGTTCAAAATGTACTTTTAAATGTTCATGTTTAATTTTAGAGAACTGCTTGATTTCTGGTTGTTTTCAGAAGAAACCTGAAGTGACATTTATAATGACAAGAAAACATATTACCAGGATACCAGAAAAAGTTTCTCATTCTTTGGAGTCTAATACTGATAGATAAAATGGTGTCTGATACCAAGGAAGCAACTGCTCAGTACTGGGTTAAAAGCAGACTGGCCAGGTTGAGATGGTGCTTCCAATTACTGAAAAGCAATGGAAATGATTAGTCCAAGCAATAATAATGGCATTCAAGACAGTCCAGAAACTGTACAAGTGGAAAGGAAATGTCTCAATAAATGTGATATTGGTTGGCCTCTCGGTAGAACCGTTTTATAGTTGGGTTTGATTAAATTATGACTGTCAGGATGTCTGAGTGGTCCAAATATTCTGAAGACAGGTAGATGTTGATCCAAGTTAAAGGCCTAAGAACCTAAGTGAAAGAATTTGGAGCAGAAATGAAAGAAATATTTTTATTTTATTTATTTATTTATTTTATTTTACATTTGTTGACTGGGCTAGTCTAGCTGGATACATGTCCCTTTTCAGTAGAGGCGCAGGGAGATAAGCTCCAAGCAAAGTAAAATTACGGAAAACAATAGTTAAAAAATACAATACTTCAAAAAAAATTACAATACTTAAAAATTTTTAAATTGTTATATATAGGAGAATTAACAATATTTGGAAAGAAAAAAATAAAAATTATGTTTAAGAATAGTAGTATAGAGTCAATGCATAGCTTAAGATACACACAAGTACAGGTAAACTCAAGGGTTTAATGTTATCATTTATAAGACAAAAAGGAGAAAAAGAAAAAGAAGGTTGTAGAGGGAAAAAAAAGCACTGGCTAGTATACAGATGGCTTCTATAGACTCTTGTTGCAGAGAGGACATAGCACAGAAAGAAGGGGTATAGTAAGAAGAGAAAAATAGGTTGAAGAAGTAAGGTTCAGTCTGGTTTAGAACAGGGACAAAGCCAGAGGAATTTCTGATGTTCTTTGAGGTGTTTCTTGAAAAGAGACGTAGATGAGAGAGATGTGAGTGTCATAGGAAGCTTGTTCCAGATTTTGCCCACAACGTTAGTAAAAAGTGAGTCCCCAGCTTTATTATTAGATTTAATACTGGAAATTAGTAACTTATTTGCAGAGCGAAGTGTTGCAAGATTTTTATATAGGGAGATCAGGTTAGTGAGGACTGGGGTATTATTTGGGTGATGAAGAATTGTTTGTATGATCACCAGTTGATTATACAGTAGATGGTTTTGCAGTTCTGACCATCCGAGTTGTTTAAGATTGTGACAGTGGTGGGTTCTAAAAGGGTTGCCTGTGGCAAATCTGGCTATGTTGTTATAGCTAGTTTTAAGTTTGTTTAGATTGTGTTTTGATAGATTGATGTATATAGCAGAAGCATAGAATAGGGTAGAAATGAGGTGAGTCTGGGCAATAGAGGTTCTGGCTTGTTGTGTGAGGTAGGGTTTGATTCTATACAGGGAGCCTAGTTTTTTATTAACAGTTTGGATGGTATTATTGATATGGTCATCATAGCTGAGTTTATTATCTATGGTAATGCCCAGGAGACATGTGGTAGTATCAGGGGAAATAGTAGTTCCATTGTTAGAGGTAATTGTAAAGTGGATTTCTGGTGACTTTTGGATGGGAGCGAAAAGCAGCAATTTTGTTTTTTGGGATTTAGGAGGAGGCAATGATGGGTAAACCACTTTTCAATAGTGTTAAATACTGTTTGAGTCATGGTCTGAAGAGAGGTTGATGACTTAGCAGTACAGATTAAAGCAGAGTCATCAGCGTATTGTATGCAGATGGCTTTAGGAAAAACAGTGTTGAGATCATTAATAAAAATGGAAAATAGAAGAGGGCCTAGGATAGAGCCTTGAGGGACTCCAATGTTTATGGGTAGAGGTGTGGAGAGATTATTGTCCCAGAGTACTGCTTGTTGTCTATTTTCTAGATAGGATGTAAACCAACGTATTGCTAGTGGGTCAAGAGATTGGGCTTTTAGCACACTGATCAGTAAGTCATGGTCCACCATATCAAAGGCTTTTGATAAGTCAATGAATAGAGCAGAAGATAGGGAGTTATTAGTTCGATTCCTCTTTATACAGTCAGTAAAAGTTAGCAGGGTGGTAGTTGTGCTGTGAAAGGGCCTAAAGCCGTGCTGGCAGTTGGCTAGTAAATTATTATGGAGCAGATGTTGAAGTAGTTGGTGGTGAATACATTTTTCCATTATTTTGGCCAGTGGGGAGAGTAATGCAATTGGTTGGAAATTAGAGATATCAGTGGATTTGCCTCCTTTATGTAAGGGGATAATGTGGGAGACTTTCCATATGGATGGGATGTTATCTTCTATGATTGTTCAGTTTATAAGGATGGATATGGGATATGCGATGACTTTGGCTGCTATTTGGAGGTATTCAGCTGGCAGGTGGTCAGCAGAAGGGGTACAAGGTTTGAGTTTTTGAAGGAGTTTGCAGATAAAGGATGTTGGTATGGGTTGTATATGGAAGGAGGGCATTGAGCTGTTTATTTTGGAAAGGGCTGGGGGAAATGGGAGGTAGTGTCTTTTCAAGAGTTTGAATTGTTTCCGTGAAGTAATAGTTGAAAGCATCAGCTATTTGCAAAGGATTATTGTGGGGAATTGAAGATGGGGCAGGAGTTTTGGTATGTCCTGGTTGGAGAAGTTTATTAATGCCTGACCAGAACTTTTGAGGGTTTTTTGGTTGAGATTGGTGAAGTTGGAAATAAAAGTTTTTTTTGTCTAGGAAAATATATTTTTTGGTAGCATTTCTTAGCTGTTTAAAGAATAGGTGGTCTTCAGAGCTCTTAGTGACTCTCCATTTGGCCCATATTTTGTTCCTTAGGAATATTTTTTCCCTGGTTTGTTTTGTGAGCCATGGGGCTGCTTTGGTCCTAACTCGGGAAGAGCGAGGGTGGGCATGGAGATCTAGGATTTGTAGGAATTTAGTATTAAAGTAGGAAACAGCTTCATCTAGTTTGAGTTGTTTCAGTGGTGACCAGTTGCAGGCCTTTAGTTCACTTTGAAAGCTTTCTGCTTGAAAGTGTTTCTTTGAGCGATAGGATATAAAAGTGTTATTTTTAGGACTATGAGCCTTTTACTTTGTTATATAGGTTAGAACATGGTCGCTAATGTCATCTGGAAGTGTTCCTGTTGTATAGGTTTCAGGATGACTATTTATAAGTATCCAGTCAAGGATGGTTTCTTTATTATTAGGTGACAAGAAAATTTCAAGAAAAAAGGACCAAATAACTTTTATGCAAACAAGATTCAAATGGCAGAAATGGTAATTCCAGGAAAATAAATATGGTGCTGTTTCAATAGAAGGGAGAGTGACAGACTATTTCCATAAGCTATTTATTTTATTAGAGCATTTAAAGAACATTTTAGGCTTTTAAACCAGACAACATGGACTTGAGTAGTAATCCAGATATTGGAGTAGATGACCGGCGTAGATGGAAGAGAATGACCACTGTTGTCTTGCCATCTTGAGAGGAAAGAGACATATCAACCTCTTGCTTTAGTGGAATCAAACAGAGGCAGAGGTCATGTGCCATAGCACAGCATATCAAATTGTCCATGTGGGCACTGTAGCTATAGGTCAGCACATGCATGAAAGTGCATGTTTCGCAAACTGGTATTATGAGCTCTCTCTTTGGTAGTGCACGTCAGATCTACAAGAGGTGGGGTTAGAGGCTGAACAGAAAATTCCTCCTCAAATCAGTGTATGAGTGGGGGAAGTGTAATAGAAAGAAAGGTGTTTAAGTGATATTTTATTTTGAAGTCTGTTTCATTTCAAAATGGATTCATGTTAATTTCAGTCTGATTTTGATAACTGATTTATTATTATTTATTTAGCATTTATTTTACCAGGATAAGTCCAACTGGACATCATGTGTCCTTTTTCAGTGGAATCCTGGGGACAAAAGCTCCAAAGAAATAACAGTGTGCATACATGCTTTAGATAACAATAAAACTGGCATACAAGATAAGAGAAACAATGAAGTACAAAAAACATTTATGTAGAACAATAAGATACTCAGGAGTAGTACCATTACTTACAAAAAGTACATTTCAGATGAGAGTGTAGTGTATGCATTAAAGGCTTCAACGGGTCACTTACACATGGAAACGTGGGTCTTCAAGGGGGGTCTCTGCAGTTGCAGAGAGGGTTAGTATTGAGGTGTAATTTAAGAAGGCCTTTGAAGGTGCCTGTGTGACTTTGTAGCCTGAGTTCAAGTGGGAGGGTGTTCCATGCTTTGGCAACATCATGGGAGAATAAGGCCTCCCCAGAACTGTTATTGCATGGATTAACTTCAGTCAGGTTTTTGATACATGAACCTAGCTCCCTTTTAGGGTTGTGAAAGTTTAGCATGTCGGCAAGGGCAGGGCACTTCCCCGGATGGAAGAGAATTTGATGGGCTATGATCAGTTGGTGGTAGCGTAGGAGGTTTGCAAATTCTAACCAGTGCAGTTTAGTTAGGGATAGGCAATGGTGGGAATGTGATCTATTATTGGCAGTGAACCTAGCTATTTTATTGTAGCATGTAGAGAGTTTGTTCAGGTTGGTTTTGTTAATATTGGTGAAAACTGGAGAGACATAAAATATTGTTGATAAGAGATGAGTTCTGGCTATTGTTGTTCTAGTCTCAGGGGTTAGGAATAGTTTGCAATGATATAGGCAACCTAGCTTTTTATGGACTTCAGAGATAGTTTGGGATATGTGCTTATTGTATTTAAGTTGCTGATCAATAGTGATGCCTAAGAGATTAGTCTCAGTTACTGGAGTGATGAGGTGCCGTTGGTAGATATGATGGTAAAGGTGGCATTGCAGTGTTTGGTTGAGTGGAATAGTATTAGCTGTGTTTTTTGGGGGGTTTAGTATTAGTCGGTAGTTGTTTAGCCAGTTTTCTGCCTCAGTGAAGGATTCTTGGGCTTTACTTTGAAGTAATTGGATGTTTGTTGCTGAGCAGATTAGGGTAGTGTCATCCGCATACTGGACAATGTTGGCTTTAGTGATAGCTAGGTGGAGATTATTTGTAAATATGTTGAAGAGAAGGGGCCAAGGATTGAACCTTGTGGGACACCACATGTGACAGGGAGTGGGGGGATAGGGAGTTGCCCCATTTGACAGATTGTGACTGGTTGTTTAGGTAACTGTTAAACCATTGTAGAGTCAGGTCATCAAGGTTGAGTTCTGCTAGACAGGTGAGGAGTTTGTTATGGGAAACTGTATCAAATGCCTTGGATAGGTCTAAGAAGGTGGCAGAGACCAGCTTTCCTTGGTTCCTGTGCAAGTTTATGGTATTGGAAAAGTTAATTAGGGCAGTGTTGGTGCTATGGGAAGGTTTGAATCCATGTTGGGTTTTAGTTAGAATGTTGCTGGTTAGCAGGTGTGTAAGGAGTTGGTGGTGGATACATTTTTCTAGAATTTTTGAGAGAGGTGATAGGATTGCAATGGGACAGTAGTTGGACAGGTCAGTAGATGGACCTCCCTTGTGGAGGGGGATGATATATGAGGTTTTCCATAATGAAGGAATAGTATGCAGGGCAATAGATCTGTTAATAAGTAGGGAGACGGGGTAGGTGATGGCCTTGGATGCAATTTGTAGATATTTAGCTGGAAGACTGTCGGCAGCTAGAGTGGTAGGTTTGAGTTTAGCTAAGAGATTTTGAATGGTAGATGTTGGTACTGGGGTGAGTGTGAAGGGGTGGAGTTAGTCTGGTAGTTTAAGGGTAGAGGTTGGGTTGTGGGTGATATTGCACTTACCAGGTTCAAGAGGTAAAGTAGTTATTGAAACTAGAGACTATATGTGAATCAATACCTTTGATATCTGGGGGTGGTGTGGTGACTTTTCCAGGCTGGAGGATGTTGTTCACTGCAGCCCAGAATTTCTGTGGGATGTTGTTTCCCTTATAGGGAAATATAGTGGTTTATCTTGTCCAACCTGACCTGTTTTTTTGCTTTATTTCTGAGCTCAGCAAAGCTTTGTCTAGTTTCGGACGTTTTGTATTTTTGCCATGTTAACCAAGCTTTGTCTCTAGTCTTGAGTAAGATTTTTGTGGCTTTGTTTAAC
Organism: Protopterus annectens; assembly: GCF_019279795.1. Classification (NCBI taxonomy): domain Eukaryota; kingdom Metazoa; phylum Chordata; order Ceratodontiformes; family Protopteridae; genus Protopterus; species Protopterus annectens. The sequence goes on along the minus strand of NC_056743.1, from coordinate 864,070,811 downwards.
CAGGGAGCAGGGTTACTTCATATTCTTACTATTTTCAGTGGGGCTAGTTGGTTTAAAATCCCTAGGAATTTGGCATTAAAGTATTCTACTGCAATATCCAGGGGAAGGGTTTCTATAGGAGCCCAGTCACAGGATTTTAGGGCTTCTGAGAACTGTACTGGGGAGAAGTTTTTGTGGGAGCGGATTTGTAAGAGAGCAGGGGTGTTGGTAGATTTTAGTTTGTGCCAAAGGAGAAAGGTTGGGTTATGGTCACTGAGGGAATCAGGTAGTATCCCGGATAGGTGGTCAGTATTGGGCTGGTTAGTCAGGATCCAGTCTAAGGTGGATTCACGTTTGGTGGTTTTGTCAATTCTTGTGGGTGAGTGTATGAGTTGTACGAAATTATATAGGTTTATGTGGTTGGTAGCTATGGGTGAGTGTATGGTGTTCCAGTCTATGTTGACATCACCTAGGGGTACAGTTTCTTGGGACAGGGAATGGGAAGCCCAGTGGAGTATAGATTCTAGTGTCTTAATGTTGTCTCTTGGTGGTATATAAATGCTGAGTAGGTTTAGTTGTTTGTATTGATTTAATAGGATTTTGGTGAATAGGACCTCGGTAGTGTTGAAATCTGTGGTTTCTTTTTGAAGTAGCTGAACTTTTAAATTGGATTTGTAAAGAAGGGCAATGCCACCACCTTTTCTGTGAGGTCTGTCTACTCTTAATATATTGAAACCAGGTGGAGTTATGAAGTTATCTTTAATGTGGGGTTTAAGCCATGTTTCTGTAATCACTATAATATCTGGGTTATATACAGAGATGGTTCCATGTAACTGTTCTATTTTATTTATGATACTGTGAATGTTTAGGTTTAGTATGAGTAAATCAGTGGATTTGTGTTTAAATGGGAGATTGGGGTCAGGTGTGGTATGGGTGTTGTTTGTTGGGCCAGGGTTGGGGTGAATATCACCTCCTAGTAGTAGCTGAGCTGCAATGCTGGTGATGGTTTTAAGGTAGAATATAATTAGGAAGTGGTATTTGAGACTAAGGTGTTTTTTAGATTGTGAGGTATAATGGATAGGAGAGGTGAGTTGTAAGATTAAAGAGTAATAGATAATTAGTTGTGTGTTTGCAGGTATGGAGGGATTGTTTGTGGTGTATGGTAGGGTGGGTGATTTGATACAGTACATGGTGTTAAGTGGGTGGTGATAAGTGGTAATGATGGAGATAAAGTAAAGACAGATGGATACAGAAGGCAAGAGTAATGGGATGATATGGTTGTGGGAGAGTGGTGTTGGTAACATGATAATTGAATTCTCTGTGTTAGAGGGCTGTGGATGGTTGTAGAAGGAGAGGAGTTATATGAAGTTTTGTGGTTAGAATAGAGGGTGTTTTGGGTTTGATGGAGTGAGAGTGTGATTTAATTTTAATTACATGCAGTATAAACAAAATATTTTAAGTTATACAATAACGTCAGGCAGAATACAATTAAAATAAATATTTCAATGTCAAAATAGATAAGATAGTAAATGCATACAGTAGTAGGGTTTCTTATACTATTGATGTTCTATTCAGATACAGTTAAATAACTAACTTGTACAACATATAAAACAGATGTTGTTGCCCTTCGGTTTATTTCTTACTTGTGCGGACATGAATCCTGTTTGTTGCTTTTGTGCAGCATATAAGAAGTGCAGCACACCTAGGGTACGCTTATGAAAAAATAACAATATAACCAACAAGAAGGGACTCACATTCCCAGATACAGAGCTAACCACACTAGTATAATACCTATCATAACCAATGGTAAGATGAAAGTAACTGACCAATTATGACAACAATAGTCCACAACCACTGCCGTATGTGAGATATATTATGTCAATACACCCACAACAGAAGCATGAAATAAAACCTTGTTCCCACCATGCAAGCCAAAACTTGCTGGGTGATCAAATAATGAGAACAGACAAACATAGTATGTATAGATACAATCCAGATTAAGCTAAATCGTGTACAATTGTGGTAAATAATTCCCCACCTTTACTAATGAGTAATATAATCCCCTACACAAATATATAAAAATATCTTACAGTGACCAACAGAAAGCTGTACAGATTCTAAATACCACACCATATCACTCTACACTGTATGTTAATTTACATTAAAGAATTACTGCCACTTGTTTACATAAGACAATGGTACCACATACAATAGATATGATAGCTCAAAGAATAGAAAATGACAGTGTTCGTCAAACTCGGGTGACTGAATACTTCCTACTGTTCAAATAGTTAAAAAAAACTAACTAATAATAATAAATAATATAATAAATAACTGATTTTCTGCCAACATGGCTAAGTGTACACTGTTCAATTATGGAATTTGGAATTTTTCCCCAATGTGCAAAGGTGCAGCTAGAGAGTCAGGAGAGCCTTAGATAGCAAAAAGTAACGCAAGGGTGTTTATTTTTAATTGGTCACTGGCTGTAGATTAATAGTAACAATATAGTTGATTTAAATAAAAAAATAATATAAAAATGATGCTTTTTGTACTCTGGCAGACAGGACCTTGATCACTTTGCCTCCCATCTACATATGTTCTCTGCAATAAACAAGACTATTCTTCTCTGATGAACTATGTTATCTGAAGTTATTTTAGCAGTTTAGTGCCATGAAATCTCAGATCATCTGGGCTGTATATGGATTGCTGCAGCAGAAATTCCCACTGGGCCCACTTGTGACATGTCTGGCAAATCTCTGTTGTGTGAATACATAAGTATTTAATAGGCTGGTAGGTGAAGACTAGGCTGACTACCCTGAAGGGCCATTTTAAGCCTAGCCAATAACCAAAGGTGAGACTCAAACCCTGTACTTTGTACCTCTGAGACAAAGACTTTAATCATTATGCCAAATCTCTCACCTTCAGCAGAGTTTGGGATATCTGTAGCTAAACTTTATTTACATTTTCTACACAGAAGAAAGAAGAAACTGGATGAGTGTGACAGCTAATCATTTAAATAGCAATTTATAATTGTTTTGCTGAATGAGAGTGGGCTTTAATCAGAAAGTAACAAGGACTAGAGTATCCTTGCTATAAAGATGAACTATCCTTCTTATATAGGATAGCAGGTTTTAATCAAAAAGGAAAGTAATTAGGGAACAGAGGATTCCTTACTGGCATGAGAGTGGGTTTATAATCATACTCGCATATTCCACTGTGGTATGTGAGTGCGTAATATTTTTTATATTTGGAGAATATAATGGACACCAATATAGGTATACTGAAAGACCTAGAGTTTGACACTCCAGCCAGACATATGTTTTATAAATATGGTCAAGACTGCTGTAATTACTTGGTGAAATGGTCTGTGTTCACTAAAAATCCACTGCAGTTCCCAGAGGGAGAAACTTTTGATAAGAAAATTCTGAAAACTGAAACAGAAAGGGATTACTGTATCTGCCTCTTGTTGGTAAGCTTTTAATGACTGGAAAGAAGAATCTATAACTAAGTAAAGGGAATCTGTAGTTAGGAGTTTAAAACACAATTCAGCTAGATTGAAATCACAGGCAGCTAACAGAACAGTAAATACATTATTAATATGCACAGCAAAAAAAAAGTAAATAATAAAATAAAATCCAATACATGAAGTCTCTATCCCTTAAAACAACTACAAAAACTAACAGTTAATCAGAGTCTTCTGACAATGACTGTCCTCCGATTCCTTCTGACCCTCCCCACCGTATGACCAACCTGCTTCTTATGAAGCTAACACTCCTCCTTCTTCAAGGAAGCATATGACACTCACTTACAACTTCCCTAGGTCCATCCCAAGTTACTTCCAGTACTTCTACTCATCCCTATGGGTCAGTTTATGATATAAGGTTTAGACGACAACAACAACAGCACCCAGCTATCAAACACCTTCAAATCAAATCTTAGTGAGAATAGCCAACAAAGGTGAACTGTTATATCATAAACATACAGAGACAATACAAAACATATAGGTAAATGAAAATGTGTTAGTAATAAAAGAGTGCCACAAAAACAAACACTGAAAAAATTAAACAGATACACAGTTTCTGATAATTATTGATGGAGGAGAACATTGGCAGAATCCTCCTTCTAAGCAAAGTACAGGGAAAGTGTCAGATTCTGATTATTTCACATTAACTGAAATCTCTTGTAGCCAAATTTATCCATTGAGAGAAATATCAAATCCTGCAGACATTCTGTACAGCTATGCTGAGCCTACCATAAGGGTTGTATGTCCGTGGACTATAGTAGACTTCCAAACCACTGAATTTTGTCTCTCTCTGATTCAAACACATTTAGCCAAATATGCAAAAATATTAAAAGGACAAGTGCAACTATGAACTCTATGATCAAAGATTTAATAGCAATTTTAAAAGCTGACATTTTCAGGAAAATATAGGTGGATGATGGGCTTCTTACTGCTGGGTATAATTTACTTAAAGCCATCACTACAGCATGCCCCTTACAAATAACTGGGCAAGAATCAAAGCAACTATAAAAAAAAAAATGAGTCCATTGATGCATATTTGCAACACATGATAGATGTATTTGAAGGCTTTCTGCACACCGGGAATTTGCAACACATGATAGATGTATTTGAAGGCTTTCTGCACACCGGGAACCTATAGAAGGAGGGCAGCATCAGGTTGTCAGCAGCCTTTGTGGAAGGCTTGTTACCATCAATCCAGGAACAGATTAAAAAGGTTTGCTTAAACTGACCATGTTTAGGTGTTCATGAAGTTGTTAGCCAAGCTTAATATGTGGCAAACAATAGAGTTAGAGAAGAAAAGGGACAACAAAAGGAAATAGTAGATGCTCATCTCCGGCAGTTTCATACTGATTCAAGGTAATGGGGGAGAGGGGGTCGAGGAGAAAGTAGTAGCTTTAGATTTTTGCCACCACAAGCCCCAGGACAATATCAACAACATTTGTACCTTTCTACATCACCAAAATCCCCACAGTGTGGGCAACACCTTAATCATTACTTTAATTGTGGGCAAGCTAGACAGTGGCGTAATGAATGCCCACATTCTTCAAAACTAAATACATGATTTCAACAGACAAATTTGCCAGCTGCCCAAGCATTACAACAAGCAGAAAGGCATCCTCTGATTTAGAGTACTACTTGGCAGCCACCAAAGTGGCAACAAGATTGTTTGGACAGCCAAGAACAGGAACCACGACTGTGTATTTGGTACCATTTGACCAAGAGGATCCCTCTTGTTAATATTACTGTATGTAACTCATATCTTCTCTTCCTTTTCCTGTTGACACAGGATCAACTAGATCAATGATTACTTCAGCAAATGCTGAAAATCTCCCACTAACTGCTAAAATGGTTTGGGGATTTCAGTGTCCAGAGCTCCTCTGGATTACCCATAAACTACTCCTATTCTTATTCAGATTGGTCTGTTAATATAACAACATCCCTTTATTGTAGGAAATATCCTCCCATTAAACCCTTGAGGTACAGATTTATTATGCAAGTTGTGATATACTGCTTACTATACTCCAGATGGTATTTTTATTGATATTCCAAATGAGGCCTCTCATTTTGGTTTGTATGCAACCAATGTTTGTGCAAATGAACATCAGAACTTACTGCAGATATTACTGATTTCGAGGAATTGGATTAAGTCCCTCAACAGCTTGGACTACTCATGAAAATGAAGCAGGATTCATAAAAGATACTGTACCAGAGTAAAAGTAGTTTCAAAACCTTGTTAATGCCTAACAATGGTAGTCCAGCATCCTTTATCGGCTGAGGCAGAAAAATTATTGAACCTGTTATATCTACACTGCTCCAGCACGTAATGCAGCAGTAGTACTAACTTTTCCTGTAGTCCCTAATCCTGCTACAGTGCTAAGTGCCATTCTGTCAACTGCTACTACTTTCTCAGTGATAGAAATTTCTTCTGCTTTCTTCTCTAATCCCATACACCAAGACAGTCAGTATCTGTTTGCATTCCCATGTAAATGACAGCAGTATATGTGGAGAAGATTACCACAAGGATATATAGCATCACCTACTCTTTTTTCTGGGGAGATGAAGAAACAGGCAAAATCGAGTCCCCATTTGGATCTAGTCTGCTACAATATGTTGACAATTTACTTTTGGATTCAAATTCTCATTATAGTTGTTAACAAGATATTATTTTCCTCTTAACTAGCAGAATTAGGAGTCAAGGCTAATAAGGGGAAATTGCAATTATGGAAACCAAATGTTCAATATTTTGGACATTTTATCTCGGAAGACTTTAGGCAAACTGAACCCTCATGCATTACTGCAATACAAACTGCCCCAGAACCTATGGTATTAAAAACAGCAGGCTTTTTTGGGACTGACAGGTTACTGTGTTGGCAATGAACTTCAAATTATGTAGAAGCAGTAAAACCACTACTAGAATTATAGAAGAAAGACACCCCCTAAGCCTTGCCCTGGCAAGAACATCATAAACTTTACTTTCAAATCCTCCTGCATTTAGACTGCCATTTTATTAAAACAATTTTTCTTATTCTGTTGTGAAAGGAATAAAGTGGAATTAATATCATTAGTTCAACACAGAAATTATAGTTTTATACCTATTGCTTATTTTAGTACAAATCTTGATCCTGTAGCAGCCGCCATCCCACAATGCCTTAGGGTGGTGGCTGCAGGAGCGAGCTTGATAGAAATGATGGCTGCTCTTACTCTCGGACACAAGATTTGTGTGACAGTTCTGCATTCTGTAGAGACACTGTTACTAAAAACCAAAACACAATATTCATTTGCTGCCTATATTTGTCGGAATTTGAATAGTCTTCTGTTAATAGCTCTTCTTTACAGATCATCAAGTGTCTACCCCTTAACACTGCCTCTAATTCCTACAGCAGACAAAGGAGAACCTCATGATTTTGTTTTAGTAGTTAACTAGATGCCCCTTCTTATATCTGATTTGCAAGAAGTGCCACTAGCAAATCCCAAAACACTTCTTTTTGCCAATGGATCCTGTGTTTGCAGAGAAGACAGTACTTTTGTAGCAGTCTTTCCTGTGTGAATCCAGGACTGAATTTTGCTGATGGGACAATTAAGTGGAAATGTGTCTGCTCAAATAGCTGAACTTATAGCCATTACTTTGGCATGTAAATTGACAAAGGACAAAACAGTAAATTTTCCAAAACTCACGTTATGCATATTGGGTAGTTTAAGATTTTTGGACAGTTTGGAGACAAAGAGGTTATTTAACTTTGTGAAATATTGGCATTATTACTGACAATGCAGATAGCAGCGTTGAATTGCACTTCACATAAGATTGTCGATTCATACATTTCAAAGGGAAATTGTTTTGTAGATATGACAGACAAGCTGTATTGTCTTATCCCGTTCAGGCTTCATTTCTGCATCAACTTTGTGAAACGTATACACCTGTTTCTTTACAGGATTTTATCTATCCAAGAGTAAGTAAGCTACTGACGGTGAAGGGTGAGGTGGATCCATGATAGCGACAGCCGTTCTCTGGATATACTGTGACACTACCCAGATGGGCAGCGGGTAGCCCCGTTCAGTTTTTTAACTTAATTGGTCAAAGCCTACCATTTACCTTTTCTTTTAGGGAAAAATGAACTAGTAAAACAAATTTTAAATGACTATTGTGCCTCTCACATTTCAGAAGTCACTCAGCATTTTGTAAATAGTTATACTATTTGTTTAGGCACAATATGTCAAAAAAGTGTTTTGGTGTTCACATAGTCCTTGAAAAAGCTTTGGGGATGATTTTTTGTGTGTTCAGTGGGATTTTATTAAACTCCCATAGACACAAAAGTTTAAACAGGTTTTGATAATTGCTGATATTTTTTCTGGATGGGTAGAAGCTTATCCTCATGCAAAAAGCAATGCCATTACTGTAGCTAAAAAACTACTTTCTGACCTGATACCTCAATTTGGTGTACCTTGTCGCATGCAGTTAAATCAGGGAACACATTTTACAAGTCAAGTAATACAACAGGTCATTAAGATATTGAACGTAAAAATACGACATCATTGCCCACACAGACCACAAGTTTCACCGACTGTAGACGAATGAGTCAAATAGTTAAAGCCAAACTCTCAAAGATATCTGAGGAAACATCTCTTAAATGGCCAGATGTTTTGCTCAAAGTTCTGCTTAGGGTATGAAGTGCAGTTAGTAGCACTAGGAAATGTTCACATCATGAAATTCTCATGGGAAGACCTTTGAGAAGGGGTGCCACCCCCTTACTCAAGAATTTGGTGTTACAAAATGTAGCTGAATCTGTTTTTCTTTATTGCAACCATCGCCATTCTGATTTGCAGCATCACCATAAGCAGGATTTGGAAGCACAAAAACAGCCTTCGGTAATTGATCATCATGACCTACAACCAGGTGACACTGTTTTCATCAGATCATTCTCCAGAAGACATGCTTTGTCTCTGAGATGAAAAAGACCCTTCTTGGTTTTGCTTACCATCGCCACTGCCATTAGATGTGGACTGCCCACTTGGATCCTTGTGATAAATACAGATGAGATGTCATCTATGTCATTCCTTTTGAGACTGAAGAACCAATCACAAATCTCATCAGATGAAAAAAACAGAGAAACCATTTTATCTGGAAATGAAGTTTAGAGACTTTTTAACAAAACCATCCTAGTTGAGTCCAGAAGTTAAATCTAATGATTTAGCGCCATCATCATCCTGGTCACAGATAAAACTTAGCGATTATTCTTCAACCTCAACAATATTTTCATTAACCTCACTACTGGAAGTGAAAGTTAATGACTTTGTAACAACATTTTTTGTGGACAATGATAGGAAGTCAAACCAAGAACTGGACAGTGAATCAGTTGAACAAGTACAGTGGCTATACAAGTTTACACACCCCTGTTAGAATGCCAGGTTTTTGTGATATAAAAAAGTGAGACCACAATAAATCATTTCAAAACTTTTCCCACCTTTAATGTGACCTATGACCTGTACAATTCAATTGAAAAACAAGCAAATCTGTTAGGGGAAAAAATATAAAAAATAACAAACTTACAATACACTAGTTGCATAAGTGTGCACACCCTTAAATTAATACTTTGTTGTGTGTGCACACCTTTAAACTCATAGTTTGTTGAAGCACATTTTGATTTAATTACAACATTCAATCTTCTTGGGTACACACCTACCATCAATTAAAGAGACTCTGATTAACCCCAAATAAAGTTCAGCTGTCCTAGTAGATTTTTTCCTGACATTTACAGTAGCCTGCTAGCAAAGCCAAAATTCTGATTTCCTGAGAGAAGCATCAAAGGATCAAGGGATCTCATTTTTGAAAGGTATCAGTCAGAAGAAAAAAAAAAAAATTTCTACATCATTGGCTATACACAACAACACAGTGAGACAGTCATCAAAAAAATGGAAAAATACATACATGTTGCATGCTGCAAAGAACTGATGTCCCTCCAAAATTGATGAAAAGACAAGACAAAAGTGGTGCTGGTCAGGAGAGACCTACAGCAACACTGAAGGGTGCAGGAATTTTTGGCAAGTACTGTGGTTGTACTACTGGTACAACATCTCCCATATTCTCAACATATGTCTGGATCCATATGTCTGGATGCTATGGGTAGGGTTATCTTGAACACAGAAAACATCCAACAGAAAACATCCAGGCCTAAATAAACAAAACAATAAAAAGCATGTGGAAAAAAAAAGTGTTTCTGTCTGGTCTTTGGGGTCTGATACTGAATTCCAAAATTCCAAAAACAATTCCAAATAAAACAAAACAACAAAACAATACCCAAAATCCACAAACCAACACCACCCACCAGCCAAGCATGGTGGGTGGGGGGCTGCTTTTCTTTTGCTTTTCTTCTTCTGGAACTGGGGCTTTTATAGTTAGTAACAAATCCAAAAAACCAGTCAATTTGTCCCCAAACTTTTGTGTCAAAAAAAGAATCTGTTAAGCTCTGAATGAAAGAAGAGAAGAATTTCACCACAAAACAACAAAGCCACACAAGCATCAAATCAAAAATGGGAAAAAAGAAAGGCTTCAACAGAAAGAAAAGAATTTTTGGAAAAGGCCCAGCCAGAAAAAAATCCTAAATGCAATGAAAATGGGTGTGTACAGATCACTGAAGAGGGCTGTGTAGAGATGCCCTTGCACTCTGCCAAGACAAATTTGGTGCACTTTTGCAAGAAGAGGCAAATATTAATAAGATCAAGAAGAAGAAGACTGAATAGACTCTCCAAGAGAAGACTGAATGTTGTAATTAAATCAAGAGGTGCTTCAACAAAGTATTAGTTTAAGGTGTACACACAACAACAATTTAATTTACTTATTTTTTTTATTATTTTATTTTATTTTATTGTTTTTTATTTTTTTTTTTTTTTTTTTTTCCCCCAACAGATTTTTTTGTTTTGAAAATTGAATGAAACAGGTTAATTGATTAATTAAGTTTTCATTTTTTTTTTTAAAATATTTTTTTTTTTTTCAAAAAACAACACAAATAAAACATTTATGTGTGTGTAAACTTAAATTTATATCAACTTACTTGTTGTGGATGAACACTTTTTAAAAATGGACTATAAACAACACTATTTCATCTGTGTTTGAAAAAACAAAAATTCAACTTCTTTTTCAAACTTGTTTGATATTCATTTTTCTTCATTACTGTTATTATTACTGTTTATTATTTCAATTATTATCATTATTTTTTCTTTTGCACTTTTTAACTTGTATTGCATGTATATTATTTTTTCCATTAAGTATATAGACAATTTTTTTTTTTTTTATTTAAATAAATTAAACTTTTAAAAGTGAACAGTAGTTAGTTAGTACCTTTACCTTAATTTACCTCCTTGACCGCTGCTGCCTTGAATGTCATTGACTGTTATTGGTGAGCATATAAACTGTTATGACATGGTGACTGATTAAGTTAATCCCCATACCAGTGACTGATGCAGAAGCTACATGAAGTCAGATTTGCATTTTTCATTCTTTTTCTTTACATTCTTCCTAAATTTCAAACATCATTAGTTATATTTCTAGTCTTTTTTTTTTCAGTAGTTCCACTTTTTAAAAATTTAACTTTGTTAAAAACTGATTATTTTAAAAATTTACTCTTTAACATTTGAAGTACTTAAAAAATTTACTCAAAAATATATTGATTTTACTTATATTATATATTTATATATATAGGATTCAGATCAAGCATATCCCTGATTAGACCATTCAGGGTCAGGTTGTTATTCACTGACTGCACACTACATTCCTGTTGGAAAAAACATTAAATTCTCACTGGAAACAGACAAAATTCTAAAATTTAATACTTGGAAAAAGACAAAATTGTTGATATTGTTCTTCACACTGTTGGAATTTGGTGATGGTATTACTATCACACATGGATATTGGTGATGGTGTTATTTATGGAGCATAAATGGGAAGTGGATATGATTGCTAATCATTATATAAAGTCAAATAAGAAATGAGTCAATATTATAAATCATAAAATGAATCAAATGTGCATATTGCAGTAGTGTTGAAGAACAGAATGGCACTTGATTTCACTTCTGCTTCTGAATGGCACTTGATTTCATCTTTGCTTCTAAGGGGGATACATGTGCACTCATCAAAACAGAGTGCTGCTCATTTATTCCAGATAATACAGGTGCCGTTCACAGTGACCTAGAAATAATACAGAAGGTTGCTGAATTGTCTCATGCTAAAGATGCAGGCAGTTCTCAGTGGACATGGTTAACCAAATAGTTCTCTGATTCGGGACAATGTATTTTGAAATGTTTTATGTTAATTATCATCATATTCTTTTGGCTGTTCCCATTAGGGGTCACCACAGCGGATCATCTGTTTCCATTTCTTCCTGTCCTCTGCAACTTGCTCTGTCACACCAACCACCTGCATGTCCTCTCTCACCAAATCCATAAACCTTATCTTAGGCCTTCCTCTTTTCCTTTTACCTGGTAGCTTCATTCTTAGCATCTTTTTCCCAATATACTTAGCATCCCTCCTCAGCACATGTCCAAACCAATGTAATCTTGCCTCTCTGGCTTTGTCTCCAAACCTTCCAACCTGGGCTGACCCTCTAATATACTTATTCCTAATCCTGTCCACCCTTGTCACACCCAGTGCAAATCTTAACATCTTTAACTCTGCCACATCCAGCTCTAACTCCTGCCTTTTTGTCACTGCCACTGTCTCCAACCCATATAACATAGCTGGTCTCACTGCCCTCTTGTAGACCTTCCCTTTCACTCTTACTGGTACTCGTCTGTCACAAATCACTCCTGACACTCTTCTCCACCCATTCCATCCTGCCTGTACTCTCTTCTTCACCTCTCTTCCACACTCACCATTACTCTGAACTAGGTTTTATGTTAATAATCAAAATAATTATACTGCTTTTAGAAATCATTCCATTTATGTGCAAAATGTTTATTATAAAACATTTAGAATGCAAAAAAAGCATCAAATTGCAAAATGTTCATATTAAAAATACAGCAGAATCATTGCCACTGACTGCACTAGTAATGAATTATAGTGAAAAATAATGAAAATAAATTATTGCAAGATTTTAGCAAATTGCATAGCAATCTTTTTGAGGGGAAATGTGTAGCTAAAAATTATTCAAGCTATATTTGTATTCTTTCAAGACATAAACATGTTTTTATTTCTAACAAAACTATATTAGCAAAATAATTGTATAACCATTGTTTATGTGAGGGACAGAAAGAAACTTCATGCAGAGTATTTGACAGCAAATGAAAAAGTGTCTTCCCATTTGGAAACTTGTCAGTCATAAATAAATGTACATCTTCAGTGATTCTTAATAGCATCAGATGGGAGAATGTGAAGGGAGAAGTGTAATAGAAGGAAAAATATTTAATGCCTATTTTGCAGTTTGTTTCATTTCATGATGGATTCCTATTAGTTTCAGTCTGCTTTTGATGATTTATTTCCTGTCAACATGAAAAGTGCCAACGTGGCTAAATGTGGAAAGTTCTATCATGGAATTCAGAATTCGTGCCTAATATGGAGAGTTACAGATACAGAGTCAGGGGATCTTTAGTGAGCAAAAAATAATGAAAGGTGTTCATGTTTAATTGGTCAGTGACTGTAGATTAATAATAATAATATAGCTGCTCTGAATCAAAAATGATATAAAAGAATTATGCTTTTTTGCACTTGGGGAGACAGAACCTTGATTGCCTTGCCTTCCTTGTACTGTGTTGTCTGATGTTATTTTGGTACCGGAACAGTGTGTTTAGGAGCTAAGACTGTTCTATAGTTCCATGGCCTGGAGGAATCAGGATCCATCCATCACTCATTATTGTCTGCTGTCATTCACTAAATTGGGTACAACAGTTCTGACTGATGGCAGACTGGACAGCAGTAGCCTACAGCTGTGAGTAAAAATAAAATAAAATGCAAGAAAATATTTTCAACTGAAGAAGAAAAGCAACTTTTTTCATTTCTTGTTCAGATTAAGTCATTTTCTCCCATATAATCTGCTTAATTATAGCCCTGAGTTCAGTACCATAATTAAGTTATAGCAAAAAACTGCTGTGTGTAGCCTGCCTCTCAAGCAATATCAGCTTGATTTGGATAATTAGTACACTGTAGTAGTAATGATGCAAGTATCATTAACATCACAGTGAAATCAATGCTTTTGGTATTAATAAGTTTAATGAGGACAGCCTTATTGCAGAGGGAGTTGAAACAGGACTCCTGAGCCTTTAGTAGGAGGACAATTCTGACATATAAGGAAAGACAGAATGGTGGGGAGTAAAGAAACATTCTCCCAAGATGTCTTCTTGAGTAATGTTCCCTACTGTCATCTCTTCCCCCATAGTAGAATGATTGGGCTCAATACCAGATGGAGAGACCTAATGGTTGGTAGGCACAAGGAAGAAATAGAAATAGCACATACAATACAGTGTTGAATAATGAAGAATAGGTTAAACAGGAGCACAATTATGGGAAAGGCCTATATTTCACGTGTATGTATGCTTCATCATGATCAAACATGTTGTAAAACTACCTGAAAAGAATGAAATGTGATCTAAGTCAGTATAGTGTTACTGCTTATATAATTAGTGCAGTCAGAGAATCCTACTATGTATATTATCTAGGTACAATGGCCAGGTTTTCACATAAGACATATACAGAGGAACTTTCAATACGACAGAAGGCGTTGTACGACAAATTCTAAGTATGCATTATGGCAGCAATTAGAATTTATGGGTTGATATGAAATCCAAATAAATGTAAGGTGAATGGAGTTTGAAGGAGCAGTCCATTTAATAACAGGTCAGCCTCTCAAGATCTAGTTAGTAGATTTCCTGTCATGAAGTATAATGTTAATTGAAAATTATGTTATGAAATGAGAATGAACATTCTCAGATGGATGGAGCCAATACTATATAGACAGCTGAGACTGTTTCCCTTTTTCTATGATTGTGGGATCTTGAAGTTCATATACATAACTAGTAGGGGGATATGATGGATGCCGTCCCCTGCATGTGGGTGCTGGAAGGCTTGTAACCTAGAAAAACATTTCTGTTAATGTGATTTTCTCAACAAGTGGAGACGTCTACAGCTACCATGGAGCAGTTTGTACTCTGTAAATGTGTAACTACTTGAGGGATTTCATTTGGGTTTCACCTCTGACTAGTTACTATACTCCCATCGTCTCTCTCTCTCTCTCTTTTCTGTCCTTCCTTTCTCTTTCAGCTGCTAGCGAATACGTGTAGATTATTTCTACACAGACAATCCTCTAAATACAATTACAAATTCTCATTTCATACTCTGACAATTTAATACTGTTCTATACTGAGTGCTGTAGTATTTTGCCAATAAGGTAACCATGTTGTCAGTACTATGTCTCTCAACTCTGCTGTTGTACTGACTATGTTACTACTTTACCAGCTCTGTAAATGTACTCCTGCACATGGATCACATCTGAAATTGGTGCTAGAATGAGTCTACTTACCTAATCAATCAATTTAATAGACAAAGGATTTAATTAAAGGACAAGCTATAATCAGATGGTGCTCATAAAAAACATAAAAGTAGTGAATTCCAATTAAAACTGACAAAGAAGGCTGTTAAGTGGCTTAGAACAGTCTAAATAAGGACTGATAGAAGCACTACAAAATAAAATGACAATACAGTGTACAGATTATACATGTAAAGCACAAAATATTTTTGGAAAAATTAAAAAAAATAACTGCAATATGATTCATTAAAATCATAGCAGTTAAAAAAATAAAGATATGAATCGATAAGGACATGATGTGAGAAATATATAAATAGAACATATTACAGAAGTAAAATAAATTATATGGAAAGGTATGCTTTCTGAAATAGAAACACAAAAGAAAGGGAGGTAGAAGCCAAGATGAAACTGACCAAAAAAGAAATAATACAAGTGAGTAGATTAATTAAAGATGGGGTCCCTAAAATAAGTTAAAACTGAATGCAACTGGAGTGCCAGGAAGAGACAGCTTTCCAAATGAATACTTCAAAAAATAGGATGAATCAGTATTTTCAGAAGATTAAAATGATATTTTGGTAAACAAATTGTTAGATAATGACTTTGCAGACTTATATTTTGTTACAAAAAAAAGAAAGAGAATTACCTTAGTAGTGGCTGATAGTTCTCTAAAGTGGAAATATGAAAATGTTTGTTAAAAGTATACAGGGAAGGATGACCATGCATGAAGCACAGCATTCTAGCTTTGTAAGACTGATAGAAGTAATGTTCGTATTCTTATGAATTTGACATAATTATGGCAATGGTGAAAACATGGACTATTACAGGAGTGAGCATCAGCAGGTTGTCACATTGCATCAAAATACAGAGTTTCATGTAAGTATGCTTTTCCCAGGATTTTAATTCAGGTGAAGCTTGGGACACTTCTAAGTCAGTGAGCTAGTAGAATGGCTCCTACTGGTAGTGTAGTCTCCTTGTCCAGGCTCATTCACCTTGCAGAACTCATTTGAGGTACCATGTTTTGTCAGCACCCATTTCTAAAATGGATTGTACAACAGCACATAGCAGTCTGACAGAAGAGGTCCTTAAATGACTTGAAAATTTCAGACCAAAATACA
The DNA here is from genome assembly GCF_019279795.1 of Protopterus annectens. Taxonomy (NCBI): domain Eukaryota; kingdom Metazoa; phylum Chordata; order Ceratodontiformes; family Protopteridae; genus Protopterus; species Protopterus annectens. The sequence goes on along the minus strand of NC_056743.1, from coordinate 864,054,687 downwards.
CACAGCTAAAAGGTATAACCATGCAAAGTTATCAATAAGTTAATATCACATTCAGTATTTAATGTTCTTTGAACTAACACATTTTTAGCTGCCATTATGATCAATCACACTGTCAAGCTATGATAATTGACCAGTCAGACTTTGAAAGGTCAGAAAATAATTAGCAGCTCGTTTATTTATAATGTTCTAGTCAAAGTCTATATTCACAGCTCAAAGTATAGCTTTCCCCTGCATAAAATAATCTGGCATTCTGAACAAAACTCCTAATATAGCAAAAAATGACAATTACATGAGTCCAAGAAAAGATATATAAACATTGTCATCTATACAAAGAGAAGAGTGACTAAAATATTTACTTTTAGGTACTGTTGAGTTACAGCTAGATGCAGATTACTGAATGCACATGTTCATTATTAAATAGTGGTAATTAACATTTATGTTTGACTCCCTTAAAAATCCAAGCATTCCCTTTCTTCTGTTTTTACCAAATGCATGAGTATTTGTAAGCAAGGGATATTTTCTAAACCTATCATGAAATGAATGTGATGTATCTTGATTTCATTTCTATACTACATGGCTAGGGAGAGATCATTTTTGCTAGATAGTAGTAGCCTTTTATTAGATCATGATGCAAGTCAGCTCAAAAACTGTAACCAGTATTGCTCCACAACAGCAATTTCAATAATTTTTCAGATAAAAATATTCCATCAAAGATTTATAAAACAGTAGGATCTGATGTAGATAAGGACTGCTTCGCCCAACAGTCTGCCTGTGTTCTTACCTGTTTAAGTACCAGAAAATCTAAATGAGGAAATATGTCAGAATGTGTTTCATATGACGTAATCATCAATGCATTCCATTACTGCTTTTGACCTGAGTCACCTAACTGTTATTTTAGGAAGGCTGTCCTATTCATCGATCATCCTTTTGACAAAACAATACTTCATCGTGTCTTCCTTGATCTATCCCTTCTATCTTCAGATTGGGTTTTGCCATTATCTCCTTTTTTAAAAGCTGAAACACATTCAGTCTCTATGGATTTGCTTAAAACTCATGAAAGTTTCTGTTGTGTTTTCTCTTCCCTGTTTCTTCAAAGATTTTAGGCCAGGTACTTAAATGATTTATGCCTATTGCAAAGCACTTTTTCAAACTTATTACCAGGGCCTTGACTCCAAGGAAAGGTCTGCATGCATATATACAAAAAGAACTACTTAAATCTTTCAGTAAAACTCTCACAAACCATGCAAATGAGGAAGCGTGCAAACCTTCATGTGCATCCCCTAAGAAAGTTAACACATAATTGCTAAGCACTGGCATTCTTTGCTGCCCTAATCTAGGACAAGTCTAAACTGGGTAAGCACTGCGATGGAAATAGGACCCCCATGTGCGGGGACTTTGCACCTGTATTTCTGAGTGGAATGCAGCAGTAGCAGTAGCAGTGCAAAAACACTGTTAACTGAGCTCTCGTAGTCTGAAACACATAAGGTACTGTGCACTCATTTTGTTTGGGGGGGGGTCTATTGAATTTTTCTGCTCAGTTACTACTTTCTACTTTTACTGAAAGATTAAAGTACTTCTATATTTACATTGTCCCATTTTGTTGTCTGTGTCTTGTATACAGTACTTCTGTTCTGTTTTATTGCTTAATTCCCTGTGTACATATGTGCCATTTTATTGCCTAATTCTCTGTATACATTTATCCCATTTTACTGCCTAATTCTATGTACATATGTCCCACTTCTTTAAGTATATGTGTATATATATATATATATATATATATATATATATATATATATATATATATCACATTTTGTTGCATTTTTGAAAACTTTTTTTAGTAAGTACATGTATGCGTACCCATCTGTAGTAGTTCTCATGAGTCTGTGAGCTCATTTTACTCTGTCTTTGGTCTGTATAATGATGTGCACCCCTCTCCCCCAAATTAACATATACATCCTACTGTCCTTATATTTATGAGGCTCACAAGTGAGTGTGCATCCTTCTCCCCCAGAGTAAGATGTGATCTCTATGGTGCAGCACCCACTTACTGTACACATACTATAAGGTTTAATTACACATAAAGAGATAAGACAATGTTGTAAATGTTCACTTCACATCCATTCATGAATTGCATATATAGTATGATTCATTAACACAAATTGTTTCTGATCTCCATTGCATAGTTGCAGAAGGTTTGGTGGCTGAGGAGAAAAATACATTTCTAATTTCCCGTTATGTGACATCTAGTACAGATGGAGCTCTGTTTTTTACTCTGAACTGACCTCTGAACTCTACCCAGCAAAACTTTTTATGATGATGAGGAATCAAGAACTGTACAAAGTACCCAAGAGAGAAGTTTATGGGCTGTCTGTTGTTGAGGGAAAATAATGTTTTCTACTTGTGATGCTTGCTCTGTTACCATCTTGTATTTCACCAGCCTTCTTGCTGATCCATCTTTCATTGCTTGGTTTCCTTTTACTGATCTGGTATGACTACTATCCTAGGTTCTTTTCCTTATTTATTATTATTGTTGCTTCTGCTTCTTCTACAACTAAATTATTCTCTCTGGTGTTTTTGTTTCCTAAATCTGTTGGTTTGCATTTTTTCAATGAATTTAAATTGCTATGACTTAAATAATTCTTCAAAACTTTTAAGTATCATTTTATAATTTCTATGCTTTCTTGTGCATCAGCATTGCTGTATAATTTGTGCCATCTGAAAAAATACAAAGGTTTCCTTTAATACCCTCCTACAGGTTCACTTACATAGAGAGTGAAAAGGTCTGGCCCCAGTAGCGAACCTCTGTAGTACCCCACTCACCCCAATCCTTTCATCTGAGTTGACTGCACTTAATATATTTCTCTATGTCCTAACACCTAGTAAGAGGTTTACCAACACCGCAGGAGCCAGTACGATCCTTTGTAATTTGCTCACTAATATGTTGAGATGTTTCAAGTCACATGCCTTATTAAATGTGAATAATGTATTATTTTACAGCCCCCCTTTTCATCCAATACTTTGCTTCCTCACATCTGGTACCCCACTGGTTTCCAAATATTCCAAAACTATTTCCCTCAGAAGTGAATCCCAGATTCTTCCTACAATTGATAAGTCAAGTCTTTCTTGCTTCCACTTTACTTTAGACAAATAGCAGCACAGACATTGTTTAACAGTGGAGTTGTCTAACTATACATGAGTAGCAAACATACCTCTAGGGTGGTCAAACAGGATGATGTGCTGGAGTTCCTCTGCATGCAGATCACCAGAGACAAAATCCAGTATCATATCCTATCTGACTATAGGTCACATATAAAAAATGCTTCTTTGAATGTTTGCAAGTAGATTTTCAGTTTGTAGAGATGGAGTAGAAGTTTGATGTTTTATCATAGGAAGCATTTTAAATACCAGACAGCAGTTTTTGTGTTTCCCCATTGTACTTTTCTAGTGCCCTCAGGTTTGTTTGTTAGAACATTTCTGAAGTATTATTCTCTGCTAAAAAAATTACCCTTCCAAAGTCCAGAAACCTCAATGTTGACTGAGATATTTCTGTAGTTAAGTTGACTATAAGCTACACCATGTGATGACTCCCAAACAGTTGCCTGGTTCCATGTTTAAAAACCTTCACTCACAGCCCCTCATTTATATCACATCTGAAACAACTATTCTGAAGGATGTCCTGATATCATCTGTTAGAGACCTGCCCCATGAATGGTAATAAAACAGAGTATGCTATTTGATGTAGCTGCAGTCAAGGTACTTGGGTCAACCTCAGGCTAATTCAAGGTTCTCTTTAAGTATACCCCAATTTTCTCCATCATCCTAAAGTGGAACACAGCTTTACATCTCCGTACTTCTCATCAATTCTCAGTCAACGCTCAATCAATACAAAAAACTGCCAAGCCCCATTTTGTCAAATGTAGCTATAGATTTAACTGTAAGATCATGGAAGTATACAAATACAGAAGCATTCCCCTTATTCGCAAGGTTTAGCCATCTTGGAGTCAATATATTTTGAGATATCAGGTATTGGGAGCATCCCATTACTGTGATCGACAACTGGCATTTGCAGTGCAATAGCCCAATCACTGTTATCCAACAACTGGTAATCAGCTTAGGGAGAATACCACTGCAAATATTAAATGAATAACCCAGACAAGTACAGCCTACTCCATCTTCTGGCAGCCACAAGCACTGCCATTGTGGGGAGTGGAATTACATATGTTTCACAGACCTTCATGCATACACAAACACACATATACATGCATGCATGTACATATTCACACACACACACACACACACACACACACACACACGCACACGCACACACACACACACACACACACACACACACACACACACACACACACACTCATAAATATACTGTCAGTGCCTTTTTCCTCTATTTACCACAGATCATCAGCTGACTTGGTTTCTCTTTTTGGAATTTATGTGGCTAATTATTCTGATGTTTCTACAGGACAGATTTTGTGAGTAGTCAGACAGTTTTATTTATTTATTTAACATTTGTTTAATGGGAAAGTCTGACTTGGAACAAAGCCAATTTTCAGCAGAGACCCAGGCAGAAACTCTCCAGATGCATGTCTTTGTGATGTGGGAGGAAACCAGAACACCCGGAGGAAACCCACATGAATGCAGGAAGGACATGCAGAATCTGCACAGAAGGCACCCCAGCCAAGAATCAAACCAGCGAACCTCTTGCTGTGACATGACAATGCTACTGCTGCACCACTGCGCTGCCCTCTAGCTAACTGTGCAGTAATGTGCAAGTGGCCAAATTGCAGATTTACTGACCAAGGTCAAGTGAGATTGGGATGTTCCTGTTGCCCTGAGGTGCATTACAGCTAATTATAATAAGCTGAGGAGTACAGGTGGCACAGCATCTCATGAAATGGGGTGAGGGTGCCTCCCACACAGTTTTAAAAATTGTGTTAAAATCTTTTATATCATTCAGCACTTGCTAATTTGAATTATTGTTAATAATTTCTCTGGCTCATGTATGATGACTAGTCTGCACTACCTAACTGTCCGGATATAATAAAAGTAATACAGTAGCCTTGTTATGTCATTCTGCCATTTCTTTTTTGCAGTCTGCTAACTGGATGAAACAAATATTTACAATAAATAATGCAAGACATTAATGCTGGATAAAAGACAACCATCTCCATGACTGTCCACTGGGAACTTACATTTCGTAAATTACCCACTTACACAATAGTCTCCCCAGTGTAAGAGAGAGAAAATAAATCACACTTCTTTGGTACTCTTCATACCAGTTTCTCATTCTGAGCTTGTCAGCATTACATTGTCTGCAGCAGTCTTCTACCAATTTGGCATTAGTTACAAGCACATAAGAATTAACCTGGAGTGCATAACGTTCTTCACTGAAACTAATGTGGCTTGGTCCTCTCCATCCCAAATCACTTTAGATGTTGTGGGATACACCATACTTAGTGTCCATTCATTCACCATACTGGAGTTGGAGATGTGGTAGTGGGTGCTGAACAATGCTATACTGTGAGAGGAGAGCTTTGGTATTGCTCCTCTTACTGAGAATGACAGGTTCCAAATGCATCCCCATCAACAGTGTTCCGTTGGCCTATACACGTTTCCATGTACACAACACAATTAAAGGTCCGCACTGCTCCACTACTTTTGTTTATTTGTCTAGTCTGCAAGAAAAAACAAGAGCTACCAAACAAGCAAGAACCCAGCCTTCACACTTCAGAGAAAGCAGCAGGCCTCTGGCATCTGAGTACACCCTCTCTGGTAAGGCAATGTAACTTTAATATAAAATTTAAGCTCCTGGTTTACTGTTACATTGTTACAGAGTTTGTTTCTTGTATTATTATTATTATTATTATTATTATTATTATTATTATTATTATTATACTGCGCTTTGATTAAAAGTATAATAATAACTTTTAGGTCTGACATTTGAAGTTAAAATCCACCCATTTTTAAAAATATTAACACATTTATTACACACTGGTCAGCAGCGGTCAGATACATACATTTTACACTACAAATCAGAGTGCTGCCCAGTTTTGTGACATAGCATGACAAAGTGTTAACTCAGAGTGCTGCCCAGTTGTGTGACAAAGCCCCCTGACTATTATTCAGACAACCCATGCTCTATTAACAGCATACGTAGGAAGAGCCAAGTAGAGGAGGGCTGGACAGAGCAGCCTTTGCTGACTTGCCTAACCTGGGAGGGGTGAGAGATATGCTGTCCTTCAAGACTGATAATTGCAGGAGTAGGAGGTGTGTGACATTCAACAACATAGGCTAGGGTGATGATGCACTTCATCATCATGGACTGGCATGTGTGTACACATATATGCATCATGCTACAAGCAGCTAAGTAGTTAATACACAAGACACAATTTAATATAATATTAGCTCTTTTGATCCTTATTACAAAGTAGGACTTCATCACCAGCAAAACTTAACGCCCTTAGTTAAAAACACATTGATTAAAGTGAAATAACAATAAAAATAGCACATTCATAATAACAAATTTGACACATTGTTATAGCTGCCTCCAAATCCCATGTTGCTAAATCATGAAATGTAATGAAAAATAATTAAAAATGACAAAAAAAATCACTGTGAAAAAAAAAAACATTCAACATGTTAAAACATTTAAAATATTTTATAACATGTCTGCACTTAGACCCAATGCACCACTTATAGAAATGTTATCATTGATATCTGCTGACTAGGCTGCATTAAGTAACAGTTGCCAATATAGTTCCCTATATTCTAGATATGAAAGCCAATTTCCACCTCTGACATTAGGTGCAACCATCTTCAAAATATGGATCACAATTTTTTTAAAGATTTTACACTGTTTATCATGCCGACAAAGAACATTTCTCTTGATAGTGTAGGCATGTTGATATATCCTGATGTTCAAAGGGTGCTCAGTCTTACCAAAACAGAATGCCAGGCAAGACAGGCAAGTGCCTACATAAACTAGTCCCTTTATGTTTCAGTCATGTCTGCCATTCACACTAATAACCCCAGGGTATTTCCCTATAGTGACATTAGTACTGTCACTCATGTACCCACTTTGGGCACATGCCCTACATTTCTTCATTCCCTTGGTCATTAATACATGTTCTGGTCTCTTTTTCCTTTCAAAATTAGAGTTCAGAGCTTTAGGACTGGTACCCAATTTTCAGTTAATTAAGAAGTCACAACGACACCATTCCAGTTTTTATCAAGGAAAATATCTTACTTGGCTACTACTGTTGTTATACATCAAAACCATAGCCTCATTAAGTTTATTGCCTTTTTTAATGCTGTTTACTCTGATTAGAAATGATTGTGCCTGGCTCTCTCTCTGTAGAGAAATAAACGAGTCTGCGGTGCATAGGATGCTGGGAGAAGGACTTGATGGTTCATGGCTATTTAGGGCTAAAAGGAAATCTGGAACGATATTCATAAACACAATTACATAATGCTGGTACACATTAAAAAACCCTTCGCTATTCAAAATAGTGGCTAATGTCTTCAGAGTATTTGGATTTACAACTGTGTAACTGGATACGTCTTTGTATAGGTTATGTATGCAATAAGCTGTTGCATCAACCTTTTAGATTCACAAACATTCAAACATCAGAGTACAATGCTTCAAAATGTCATAACAACTGCAGTCCAACTTCACCGTGATCATAGTAAATATACATGGTGATCCTGCAGACCTAATATGGTCCACAGCTGAATGTACCTAGCAGCAATACATCAGAAAAAAAGGAACTATGCAGCCTAAAATTAAACATAAACTGGTAGTTGATTACTCAGATAGAGAGCACTGTGAAGTATTCAAAGCAACACAGTATTACAAATGCGTAATCTACTGCTGCCCACCACAATGAAAATGCAGTTCCTGCTACTAAATGGCTAAACAGCTCCCGATTCCTTTATCACCACCAATGCACATCAGAGATGCTCCTCATGGTGAATGGGGCTGAAAAAGCACCACCCGCCCATCCTGAGACACCATTTATTTCTGTAAGCGCAACCCACAAAAAAATCTACAGTTTCAAACACATGTATGTTTATTAAGACTTTCATGCCTGTAACTGTCCAAGAATACCACTTACACAGTGTACATCCTTAAAAAGCCGTACTACATGTTCAGTAGCTGTGAAAATAAATCCATAAGATAAATCAAATCTGACTTCATCTGTAAATTTACAACTGCATTCTATGTAATTGTTTTTTAATTAGTCATTTTATCAAACACTTCTAGTAAATTATGTGAAAATTAGGCAGAGCAAAATATATAAAAGATACAACATGAGTTTTTAATATCTTTGCTTTTGCATTTCACTTCCTTATTATGACCACAATGTGTGTTGGAATTCTGAAACAACCATGGTTTCTCTCCAAGAAGAATATACAAATTGCAGACACAATTCCGGTTCCCATAGGGCCATCTTATATCTTTCTTTTGCAAAGAGTGAAGTAAAGTAAATCTCCCTGCTCAGCCTTAAACAGCACTACTTATAAGTAAGCTTGTGTCTCCATACAGACAGGTGCTGAGTGTGCTCCATGCATGGCAATGGATACCAGCAATTGCAGAGAAGGGCCAGCCATATATGTCAAGTATGACATTAAGTGAGTCTATTATATGAATTACTTACACTGTACGGATGGTATACAAACTTATTCATAATGTCTGTACACCACTGCATGCCATACCATGTTTATGAATATCACAGCTTGCACTATGCAATTATTTATTTTAATGGCTTTGCATCTGCACTTATTACACTATTACACATCATGCATGCCTAAATGTCTACAGAAATAGGGTGGGAGGGACACAAAGTGAGCAGAAGGCTTTACCATCTCCCTGATTTTATTGATCTCTTATTTCAGAGTATCAGCCTACTACTAAAGGATCATGTGTTCATCTCTAGGCTTGTGACAAAGATTCAAGTACTGACACTAGCACTCTGAGGTCTTCAAGGTCAGCTTCCAGTGGGTTCGCACAGAAATGAGGCTTGTCGGTCTCACTTTCATAACTAATGTCAAAACAAGAGCTTAATAAGTGCAAGTGCCACATGAATTACAGATCAGCCTCACCATAATCATAGTAAACATTCGCAATGAGCAGTCTGCGAATCTAATGTTGTTTTCAGCAGAACAGGGATATGCAACAACACCAGAAAAAAAATCCACGAGGAATACATTGCAAACTGAGTTCTTCTGATCTTTTGTTCACCAAGTGACATGCTGACGACTGAAATTAGCTTATCAGCATGCATTAAGTCACTCTGGTCACTGAAGTTAACAATGGCACCATACTATGCAGATCATAGGCAATTTACAGAAAATATGAAACTTGGCAAACATTCAAAAAAATGTTTTAGTAATGCTACTTTTTAGTTCTTAGAATATTTGCTTTAATTCAAGAACAATCCATATACCTATCTTCTTTTTTTCAGTGTTCTGCCACATCTGGAGATATGTACACTAAGACCTCCTGTAGTACTGTTAGGATAATTCTCTCTCTGCACTACGGTCTCATTTGGTGGTGTGGGTTCAGGAGTCTCTGCAGCTTTTCAATGTCATAGTTTGCATAGTGTCCATTATTCAGGGAAATGATTGGTTGCAACACTTGATTGCGTTTCTTTCAGGAATATTAACTTACTGTACAGCTTATTATTTTCTACACAGCCTGCACTGGTTTTTAGTTTAGTTACTTTAAAAGAAGTTAAACCTCAGGATTGGAACTTCCCATGACATTTTACATTTGTACTTTGTGCCCAGTTTGCATATCTGACTTTTCTGGTTTCTGTCACTGTAATTTTTTTTGTTGAGTTTTCCAGAAAGTTGTATATTTTATGTTGCTTTTCAGACATCAGTAGTGAGGCTGAATTAGGTAATCTGCTTTTAAACCTTCTGCCTATTAACAGTTGAGCTGGTAAGGAACTGAATACATGTGGTGCAATATTCCTCCCATATTATAAAATTGTAAGATGAATCTCCTCATATTTTTGCCAAAGCTGTTTCTCATTGAACTCCTCACTGTTTGGTAGTTCTCACTACTTGCCCTATCTGAGTCAAGAAAGTGCGCACTGGACATTTTATATCAGAAGTTCAGTCCAGCACAAATCTTTTGAATTCCTGACTTGTTTATTGTGGGCTATAACCAGAAATTAGAACACTAGACATCTCTTGTTTCAAAAATGCAGACTTTAATGCAGTAATTAACTTGCATTGTCATATCTGTCCTGTTGATTATTTCAGGAATCTGAAATAATAATCCCCTCATATGGTTTATGTGAAATGCAAGAAACCTATACGCACTTGGCGCAACAGATGATCTGGAGCTGAGTATGCCAGCATTTCTTCTCTCAGATTACTATTGTGGTCTGCATTGCAGAAAGCACACCTTTGTACTATTTGTTCTATTTGAGCTGACTTACTTGACAAAGGAATTACATCTCATTATTTCTTTGCTCTCTTCCCAATTGTGATTCATATATCCTTTCAAGCATTTCTGTTTTCAGATGACTGAAAATTATTATTTTGACAGCTTTGAAAATCAAGCTTTGGATGCAACCTATTTCTTCTTTGAAAGAAAATAGGCTGTATCTCTTTCCTTTTAATGAGTTCTGAACAGGTCATCCTTTCATTGTAACATCTTTCAGTAGCTGCATTTCTAAGTCAATATTACTACACCTCTGAAATTATTTTTACTTTTCCATCTCTCAGTGGTAACTCCAGTGTTACCAAAATCATCTTAAATTCATCCTGTAATGACAGTCTATGCTTTTTTGGTAAGTGTGCTCTACTCAGCATATTTGATATGTATAATTATTTCCTGGACAGTATATCCCCTTAAGATAATGTTTCTATAAATTAAGTTGCATACTCTGCAATCCCTAAGGTGCTTTGTACAGAACATTTTGTGTATGATTTGCAAGTAGATGTTCCCTAAATTTCTCACATCTATACACTATCATTAATAGTTCCTTTTTTTATTTGAGTTTACCTTTTTTGTGCAACTGTAAATGACTTTTGAAACATAGGACCACAGAACCTGCAGTACTCTAAATGGCATCTACTATGACATACAGCTGACTTATTTACATCATATTATTGTAATGCCAGAGCACCAATAACTAGTTTTGAACATTTCAAACCTCTTACTGTGATTTCCACATAAAAACACTACATCTTGTTCTAGCAATTTTTAGAGGTATAGTTACTGCAGACATATTAGGTATAAACTTGCAAGATAATGCACTATTCTTAGTAACGTCTTTAATGCCTGTTTGCTTTCTAACCTTGGCATTTCTGCAACTGCTTGACTTTTTTCTGGATGAGGTCTCAGTCTGTCTGACATTAATATATGGTTCATACAGTTCAGATTTCTCACTCTAATTTTATGTTTGCTTTTTTACCTTGAAATTATGCTGTCATGATGTAATCACTAGCTGTTGTCAGTGACTTGTCACGATTTCTCATGTTTGACCCCACACTAACACATCATCAGTTGTGCTTACAACATTTTATAGGGATTTAGCTACATGGGCAACAATGGGCAGCCACGGTGATACAGTGGTTAGCACTGTCGCCTCACAGCAAGAGGTTCTCCGGTTCAATCCTCGGCTGGGGTGCCTTCTGTGCGCTGTCTGCATGTCCTCCCTGTGGTCGCGTGGGTTTCCTCCAGGTGCTCCGGTTTCCTCCCACATCCCAAAGACATGCTATAGGTGGATTGGACACTCCAAATTGGCCCTAGGTGTGAGTGTGTGCATGTGTGGGCCTTCAGTGGAAGGTTGGGTGCCGGGGCTGGCAACTCGACACCGTAAAACTCCACTGCCAATCATGAGCAGACAGGTGATCTGCTTTGGCAATCCCTAACCGGGAAAAGCCGAAAGAAGAAGAAGAAGAAGAAGCCACATGGGCAACAGCTCTTTGGGACACCTTAGGTGCTGACAAATTACTAAATATAGGTCAAAGGTATCTGTACCTTCAAATGAAGCATTAAATGTATACTACTCAAAACTTTGATTACTAATCTTTCTCTGCCAACTTTGATCATTGAGTGTTCTCTGACAAAGACCTTGCTTTGCAGCTACTACTCAGGAAAATGTAGCATTTGCTATTCTTTAGACCACTTTTTCAGCCATAATAAATGGGTGATGTCCAACACATATGTGAATCTTGCTCTTCTTTACCATGCAGTCCATACTATTCACTATTCTTTTGGTTCTACTTGCTTTTCTATGACATCTAGGTTTCCCATTCTCTTTAGTTACTATTCTACTTGACTTTTGGATTCTTTTGTAGCAGACTGAATCTGTGGCACAGCATCACATTTTATGTGAATGTGACAGTTTCGTGACAAGCTTCCTAAGCCTATAAACAATTTAACGTAGTCATAAAGAATATCACTGCAATAGATATTTAGCAAAGTTGTACAGGATATCACTGCAATGGATCTACACAGTATCCAAAATGTGTCTGGAACAGTGTGACTGATATTAAACAAGTGTAGCATTTGCTTTCATAATATATATTCTTTTTACCATTTCTACTTTCTCATAAGCCACGCAAGCCAAAATATTAAGAGATTTAACTTTGTCAAATGCTATTATTTGCAAAAAAGAAGTCTGAAGTCTTTAGTGAGGCTTTCCTTGATTCTATGTAGAATGCTACCATATATGCTACCCGGTCTCAAAGAACTTGAATTTTAATTGTGCAGGTAACAGCAGTTATTATGCCTGCAATTATGCAAGGAATGTTTATACTTGTCTCTTTGGCAGTCTGACATTTCTTTATTTAATATAAAGTTTGCATATTTTTTTTCTGCAAGCATATTTGCTATGTCCTGTGATTGGTTGGATTATCACTATTTACTGATAGCATGTAACATTCATATTTTTTTTCCATTTTTTTTATGTTAGTATAGCCACATGTTGCCACAGTAGTATGCAGTAAATTACACACTGAAAATACTGAACAGCATTTATAAAATGCAGCATTTATCTGAAAATTCTGTTTGGTATATATTAATGTTATAAATCAAGAAGTCTCTAAAGTTGTGATAATTTACAACTGTTTTGCAGATTACAGTTTTGGCTAAGCATTAAGAACTGAATCCAGACCACAGAATATCCCAATAGTGTTCCTCTGTCACATCCAAAAGAATTATGAGGAAATGCTCCGCTGTAGTTAATTCAACATTTAAAAAAATCTATCACACCATATATTCACCACATCGTTAACAATAACTTTGATATGAGCAATTTTAAACAACTTAAAAGCAACTGAGATTTAAAAAACGCTGTCATTCTGGCATTTTCCTTAACAAAAATGTTGTATGGAGAAGAAGAAATAACATTCAGACTTATGCATACTAATCCACATAGCTTTTATCATGTGGCAGCCATGACAGTGTGAAGCTGGGCATAGCGTGTCTGAAAGTACCAGAACTAGGAAGTGGGTAACCATATGCATTTAACAATTACCGCTCTCATACTGGTACAGGAAGTAACTGCTCCACTGGCATTACCAGTTTCTGCTCTTTCACACACAAACAGAGGTTTTGCGATAATTGTTACTAAATTCTCCTTCCAATGAAACACACTCCTGGTAGAGTTTCAGATTGTGACTTACTGGCTAATGATAGTCCAAATGCACAGTGAAACAAAGCTATGTAACACTGTCTACGGAGTCCAATAACATTCTGTAAATGGTAAATAACTTTTACAGTATTTCATTAAGTTGTTATACTTTAGAAAATTAGTGTCCAAAATAAATAAAACACAATTTGCCATGCTCAGAGTGCCAGAAGGATGAATTAATGTACACAGAGAGCCTGTTGAAAAAAATGACAGCACTTGCTTATGGTGTGAAATCAGTGTGCCAGCAAGGAAGAAACGCTTCATGCTGCCACCATTTCTTTTACTCTGTATCTCAGGTTGGGAGAAATTGTTTTCAGTTAGATGAAAGAGACAACTGAATGCTCTTTGTTGGGGGGACTGCTTTTACTTCACAGTGATCCTTCTTTGTTGGCTAAGAAAAAGTCTACATGGCCTTTAACTTATTGCATTATCCACTTTGAGCCTAAAACATTAAAATATCCACTGTTTCTTCTACTTAATATTTTAACACAAAACAATGTTCATTTTATACAAAAAAAAAGTCACAAAAAGTGTGTGTGTGTGTGTGTGTGTGTGTGTGTGTGTGTGTGTGTGTGTGTGTGTGTGTGTGTGTGTATGTGTGTGTGTGTGTGTGTGTGTGTGTCTGTTTGTCTGCCTCTGTCTGTGTGTTTATGTCTGTATGCATCTCTTTGTTTGTGTATGGCATTTGTATTTGAGTTTGTCTGCATGTTGTGTGTGTGTGTGTGTGTGTGTGTGTGTGTGTGTGTGTGTGTGTGTGTGTGTGTGTGTGTGTGTGTGATCCTGTGGGAAGCAAGCAAGCAGTGGTGGAGGAGATAGTACTACATTTGCAACAACAATCACTTCATTTCTGTACCAGCTGAGATACAATTGGTACTTAAAGGACTGTCACAGAAGACCTATTCTGCATCAAAATCCTATGCATATTAATTCCTTTAATAATAAAATGTACAAAAAGATTTCCAAGCTACACATTTTCTATGTGCAATAATGCTCTCCATGGTGTATGTTACAGAGGAAGAAACATACCTTCCAGGGTAGAGAAAGCCCCTCCTCCAGCTGAAGCATCTGGATTCACAATACCTATGGGTAGTCCCAGTCCAGTATTTCTCTGCATTGCCCCACCAAGATGGGCATTATTTCTTTGCATAACATAATATGACATACAAAACTATGAAGCGTAATAACACAGTGAAACTTTGTGTTATGTATTTTTTGCACTTTACCACATGGGACTGTCAGGTGAGTTCACCAGTGAAGGGAAACTTCTTGTGAACATCATGTGTAATAGATACCTAAATCCTACCAAGCTCTTAGAAAAAGACAACAGAGAGGTGTGGGGACATACACAAAGGGTCTAATATTTTAATAAAAATGACTGTTACATATGAACAACTGAAGGTCATTAATTTGTGCCCCTTACATAATATGCAATTTCTCAGTAGTTCAGTGGTCCTAGTCAAAAGAAAATCATTTACACCTGTGTTTTCATAGTTTGCCGTTCTTCATTGTAGGACATTTGCCTTGACCTGTTGAACACTTTTAAGAATTGCTTAGTACCTACTGGATTTCCCTTTCAGGACCTGCCATCAGTCTTTGTCCCCTCACTTTTTAGTGTCATCATCTTGCATGTCAATATTCACGTCTTCTTGTATTTTCAATACCCTGCAAACCATGGTAAAGACTTTCACCGACAATTATTCCTTTAATGTGTTAGGAATGTGATATACCCCAAGGTCAAGGAAAGCCATTTTGGAGGCTACCTTCCTTATTCTTTGCCTACATCTTAAACACCATTATTCTCCATCATCTATGCTATGTTAGTAGTTCAAGATTTGACCTGCAAAAATGACACAGCCATTCATTTTTACAGCCCAGTGTATTACATGGCACTGGAACAGGGTATAACTGTAGGAGCTACATCACATGGTGTAATGTTAGTCTTAAGATGATGCCTTCTTTCTGGCTACCCTACAGTGCAGAAGCAAGTTGCATAATGCTATAATAGTGCTAACCAGTGTCCATATTCACCGACTAATTCTGGGGAGGTATCTGTGGCTATGTTTTGTTCATCACCAATGTCAGCTCAGTGCCAGTCATTTTCCCTGAAAATCTACATGGACTGAAAGCAATTTGAGAGTTGTTGTGTCATTTCTTCCTTTGTTTCTTAGTTAGCCTTATGTAGCCTAGTCCTTCTCTAAAACATAGCTCTCAGTATCACTTCTGTGAATGTATCCACTGCCACATCTGTGACTTTACCCACTGCACTACTGGTCTGGCTGTCCACAGCAAGTTTAAAGGAATAACATATACAAAATATTCTGAGGCTTGGCAATTTCACAAATACACTGGAAGCTGGATGCAAGAGTTCTTCACAGCTCTCTACAGGTGTAATGTCAGTTACCATTACGGTATACTCCAATAAAAGTATATATAGGTATCATAATAGGTGTGGCACTTAATTAGTGCATTACTGTAATACAGTACATCTGTAAAATAATAATGCAAGATTAGTACTGTTTGTACAGCTGAGCTTTCTACATGTGAGAGTCACACACATGCAGAACTGATCTGCATGGGTTGTGTGAAGATGCAATGGGTTAAGGCTATACACGTGCACTGTCAAAGATTCGCACATGGGCAGTTTAAGTAGAGTGCACAGCTAGATTGCATTTGTCTCTGACTGTGCACTGCCAGATGGGCATTCAAGTGGACAAAACATGTATACCATTATGAGAATATGCACATTATGGTATAACAAACCAGCACAGGTATGTTATCAGAGCTCTGTACCTACGCACAACCACAGGTATATGCTACCAAAGCATAACCCAGATGCAGAAGTGTGCAATGGTAATTTATAGATGCAGTATTTGGTGTATCCATGTGTGCTGCTAGGGTTACATGTAGATGCAGAGTCATTAGGTAATACAGGGATAATATTAGTGACCTAACTATGTCTAGTACAGAAAATATGCTCATGTGAAGTTAAAGATGCCTGTAATTGCATAGGAGCAGCAGTCCATAATGGTAAGATACATCAGGACTGTCAAGCTGTGCCAAATAGCAAGACCAGTGACATGTACACACACATGTACAGAGAATATAAAAAGTGTACACACCCCTGTTAAAATGCCAGGTTTTTGTGATTTAAAAAAATGAGACCACAATAATTCATTTCAAAACATTTCCCACCTTTAAAGTGACCTATAACCCATACAATTCATTTGAAAAAATACAAAACATAAAAAATGTGCAATAAGCTGGTTGCATAAGTGTGCACACCCTTAAACTGATACTTTGTTGAAGCACCTTTTGATTTAATTACAGCATTCAGTCTTATAAATAAATAATGAGCAGCTGTGACAAAAGCCTTACAAAGTACTGTGATTCAGTGTCGTATGTACAAACAACTAGTGAGGCCACATATGGAGTCATCTCCCAAGTTCCAGAAGCTCCTCTTTTTCAGTGATATTGACCAAACAGAGACTTATAGTGCTGAAGAACAAAAATACCCAACTCCCAGACTTGCTGCACTTCATGACCCATGTTAGTGATTGTTCCTCGGCCCAAAGTGGTAGAGTTTCAAGAACTCCCAGACTTGCTGCACTTCATGACCCATGTTAGTGATTGTTCCTAGGCCCAAAGTGGTAGAGTTTCAAGAACTCCCAGACTTGCTGCACTTCATGACCCATGTTAGTGATTGTTCCTAGGCCCAAAGTGGTAGAGTTTCAAGAACTCCCAGACTTGCTGCACTTCATGACCCATGTTAGTGATTGTTCCTAGGCCCAAAGTGGTAGAGTTTCAAGAACTCCCAGACTTGCTGCACTTCATGACCCATGTTAGTGATTGTTCCTAGGCCCAAAGTGGTAGAGTTTCAAGAACTCCCAGACTTGCTGCACTTCATGACCCATGTTAGTGATTGTTCCTAGGCCCAAAGTGGTAGAGTTTCAAGAACTCCCAGACTTGCTGCACTTCATGACCCATGTTAGTGATTGTTCCTAGGCCCAAAGTGGTAGAGTTTCAAGAACTCCCAGACTTGCTGCACTTCATGACCCATGTTAGTGATTGTTCCTAGGCCCAAAGTGGTAGAGTTTCAAGAACTCCCAGACTTGCTGCACTTCATGACCCATGTTAGTGATTGTTCCTAGGCCCAAAGTGGTAGAGTTTCAAGAACTCCCAGACTTGCTGCACTTCATGACCCATGTTAGTGATTGTTCCTAGGCCCAAAGTGGTAGAGTTTCAAGAACTCCCAGACTTGCTGCACTTCATGACCCATGTTAGTGATTGTTCCTAGGCCCAAAGTGGTAGAGTTTCAAGAACTCCCAGACTTGCTGCACTTCATGACCCATGTTAGTGATTGTTCCTAGGCCCAAAGTGGTAGAGTTTCAAGAACTCCCAGACTTGCTGCACTTCATGACCCATGTTAGTGATTGTTCCTCGGCCCAAAGTGGTAGAGTTTCAAGATTCAACTTTTTGTAGGCATTTGCTCTTCACTGTGCATTTCATTTTTTTTTTTTCTTATGGAATTGCTGAATTCAAAGTTTTGATGCTCAAGGTTATGATAATAGAAAGACAGTAACATTTAAGTACTTCAAAGCAAGTTTCCCTTTTCAAGGACAACCTTGGAGCACTGTTGGGAATGTTGTGGAATCAAAAACTTATTGGAGTTCATCACTGAAGATAAAACATGTAAAGCAGTTCTTGTTAGATATAAGAAACGTGTTAACTGCACTACAATAAATTTCAGGTCACCCTTTAGATAGGCTAATAGACAGGCAAAGGCTAGGATTCATAGGCATGACACACAGTATGAAGGGTGCACTTGTGCTAAAACTGTTAACATACAGCCAGGCACTGAGATGCATTGATTTATAATTAAAATTATAAATCAAACAATTCACAGTTATCTATTTTGTCCTTCTCAGTTATCTAGATCAGCACAGGTAATCCCTCCAAGTTCAAAAGCAGTACTCAAACCCTGTTCTTGTTGTGTTAGGCATGAACTCCACAAATTGTAATTAATCTCTCTAAGAAAAATTCCAAATAATATTGGAAAAAAAACCATGGAAATAATCTTATAAAATACAAATGAACATTAACTCTTTCCACTGAACAATCAATTTAAATTTACATATCTTAGAAACACATACTTTGGTCATGTCTGAGCATTAAAATTGAACTTTTATTATTAATTAAAATAACAAATTGGACATCAGTTCTCATTTATCCATATAAGTTCCCGCTATATTATCTGGACACATGTAGGCAATCACGCCTATAAAATGTTGTTCTCTTTGTGTTACATATGTACTCCGCACATTTTGATATCTCTAAAGCCGGTTCTAAATCAATAACTGAAGAAAAAAACAAGGAACTAATTTTAAAAAAGTCCTAACTAACATTGGCAGTTAGTGGAGTGAGCATGGGTACCTGTGATACAACTGTGTCCTTATACCAAGCATGCCAATGGTGTCCATGACACAAGATACAATATACAATCCAACTTACCTCTGCTACCTTCCTGAAGTTTCTGCATCAAAACACAGCCAGCATATGAGATCATTTAAAAAAAATGTATATATATATATATATATATATATATATATATATATATATATATATGTATATGGGGCTGGGTCCATCCAACTGGCAGTATCCACACATCCAGATATAATGCTTGCATGAGTACTGATCTCCCCCTTGTAGAGACACCAAAAACACCTATAGCTCTGTGAACCTGCTGCTCCTAGGTGTCCCTCATAGCTGACCTCTCTGCAAGTGGCACTTTGGCACAATGTAGCATGTTAGTAGCTCACTTATGACACTGCTGCATTTTGCAACTGCAGCCCCCATGGTATTTGCATTAAGGACCACGGTCTGCTCCAATAAAGACTGGTTAGCTTTCCCACTCCCCAACAGATGCATCCAGGAGTCTTATGTGCCTGTAGAAGGACGTCATCATCAGTAGGGCTAACATTGTCTAGCCTATCTCCTCAATGCCATTCACTGGATATGCAGAAACTAGTGAACACATGACACAGATGTACAGACTGTATAACTGCATTCTGCTAGAACAGGTGACTACAGACAAAACAGTAACCTGCTTATACCATACTATACTCAATGATAGCTATGGAGGTATGCCATAATGTAACTGTATGAGCAGCCACAGTAAAACATACCCCAAGAGCACTCAGCAAACAACTCATCCATTGTCTTAGGACAGTGATGGCAAACCTTTTGGGCTTGGTATGTCAAAAGTTCCTGGCACAAAATAATTCAGTGCACTTCACATGAGCAACGGATGCAAAAGCAGTGTCTTTGGTAACTCGGGTGTTGGTGATCTCTGGCATGTCACTCAAGATATTGTGGTGTGTATCACCTTTGACACGCATGTCATAGGTTCACCATCACTGTCTTAGGACCAACATGTATTACAGAGCACACTGATGATCATTACTAGCAACAGCCAGGAAACCACCAGTGACACAGCTGTATCTGATTACACTGCGTGTGTGGGGGGAGATACACATGTGTACTCACAGGAATGATCTGCTGCACAGTATCCACCATCACATGGATTATACACTTCATACCTTTACCATAAATAGTGACAGACTTATATCGGGACAGATTACCTCGACATCGTGGGCTACCTTGTCACAGATACAATCTACATACCTATACATATGCACACCATATTGCAAAAGCCTTATCTGATGTGAGCTCCTGTTTAAGGTTATAAATCTTTAGGAAGGTGGGGCAAAAATGCTTGCCACACAATTACAGAGTACTGTGTATGACTCCAGAGCTGCTTTTAGATCACCAAAGTGCTCCTGTTCTACCTAACAGAGCTTGCAAAGTGCTGGCATCAAAAGTAAGAAAATATGAATGATTTAGCACACAATATGGTGATGTGTCGCTAAAATAATGCAGATAAATACTTTGTGTGACACCTAAGTTGATTAGGTCAGGGCAGCATATAAATGCCTAAGAATAGTTATATACTGCCATACTCCTATAGCATAAGGTGCAGGCAACTGTCTATACATGCCTATGAGAAATAGTGCCCAGGTGAGGTGCACTGGTACATGTGCCATGCAAATCTGCAGCTCTGGGTTCATTGTCTGCAATGTAGAAATTATACTTTAAGGATGATTCACAAGCTACCATTTCTCTAACCACTCTGGCAAACCCATCACATAATATTACAAATTGGGACTGTTTCTATCCCAAATACATCCTTATATATTTTATTTTACCACTGATTGCTCACTCCAAAAACCTGGACAACTATTCCTAAATACACTGTCAACCAGTAGCAGCATTAACTAGTCTCTATGTACCACGGCTGTAAGTAGTCTATATGTATATAACCAAGTACTATGAAATCTGATAAAACATTTGTTAAATAAAGAAAATAAATACACCTCACACATAATGGTAGTGACAAATAAGTTACCATATTTCATAGACAGGGAAAAGTAAGAGGATAGTTCCCTTCATTATAATAAAAAAAACATCTGCACCTTCAGACACACACTTATGACAATTTACTAGTATCATACTGATATGGGCACCTATACAAGATGGCTGCGTTCTGTAAATAAATAAATAAACAAGAAACCTGAACAAAGCCAAACATTATGAGGGGGGCAAAAATAGGAACAAATTTTAAATATTGCTCTTATAAACTTAGAAGGTTCCTGAGATAGCAAAAATCTGGGCATTCTGTGAAAATCTGAACAGCTGAGGGATAAGAGAATCTTCCAATATTCCAGTAGAAAAGTGGTTGCTCACTGATACTTCAGTGGCCAGACGTTTTTCTGTTAGTATATACTCAATCTACAATGGGCACATTGGTTGGTCTGTCCAATCAGAGTGCATGTTTTTGAATGACAATGATTGTATAATTAAGCAATAACCGATTATATGGTGTGGTATATTGAAGATTTACCCATGTATAATTATCAATATTTCACAGTCTGATCATCTTCTTGAATACCAAAAATAATCAAGTAAAGGAATTTGAGAGCCACCTGAATTAAATATAAGACCATTTCAAATGTTAACATCACACTGCTGCTTACGTAATGTTAAAAGACGTTCCATTATCAACTTTAAAATGTAATAAAGACCCAGTACAAACAAAACTCCCAACAGTAATCTCTATTTATTTAAGCCCATCAATTGACTGGTTAATGGAGTGGCTAAGCTTCTCCTCATTCACCACCTGCCCGGACAAGGTCAGACCTCACAACGAGCTAACCTATGAGTACCACCACCTGCCCGGACAAGGTCAGACCTCACAACGAGCTAACCTCTGAGTACCACCACCTGCCCGGACAAGGTCAGACCTCACAACGAGCTAACCTCTGAGTACTGATGAATGCAAAAGCACAAGATAGACCATGTGGACAACAGCAACAGTACTGCAGCAGTCAGAGGATAATATTTGGGTCATGGCATACTAGTTGAATATGAGGCAGTATGGGGATACAGATTTAATGCTAAACAGTAATTTATAGGAAGTTGCATGTCAGGTGATCCACTTACCTCCTCACTTTTAATCTCAGAAACAGTTTAAATATACATCTCTGACAGGTTATTATACACTTCCTGTATATCTGTCTTATTTATCGTATGCATTCACCAGCTAAATACTACAGTACGTATTATACATATCCTGTATTACACTGTGAACTAGTTTACAGGTAGAAAACATGTGACCATGGCTCAGTGGTATTTCTACCTGTAAAACAGATACTTATAGGCTGCCCCTAACTATTATTGTTTGTCAGCTTTGCCACAAATGGTCTAAAATATAGTCTCCAAGCCTGGTGGTACTGCTGCTAAAAACATCATTATACAAAAGTAGGTAGTATGTTTATGTGTTTGACTATCAGAGCACCTGTACAGACCACAGCCATCTGACTGACACTTAGAGTACCCTGAGTTATTGTAAACAAGCAGCAAGATGCTGGTTAACACAGAAACTACAATGACTGTGGCTGAGTGAGTGTGTGTGTGTGTGTGTGTGTGTGTGTGTGTGTGTGTGTGTGTGTGTGTGTGTGTGTGTGTGTGTGTGTGTGTATTTCTGTCTGCACACACACACAGACACACACACACACACACATATATATATATATATATATATATATATATATATATATATATATATAAATAAAATTATAGGGTCTATATTAAATTCTCGAAAGCCGACAATGTCGAATCTGACATTGTCGACACAAAAATAGCGAAAGCGCAGAACATCGAATGGGTAAATGGAAATCTCCGTAAGGGGAGATTTCTGTTTACTTCAATGTAGTGCGGTCTCGGAGTTGGTATATTTAAGTAGCGGGGGTGTGGGGGGTGCAGGAAGGCTTGCCCCCCTGCCTACACCCTTTAGTTTTTTTTTTGTTTGTATTTTTTTTTTTACAAACATTCGATGTTTTAACAGTTCGATCACTAAAGGCTGACAGTTAAATATTCGATGTTCTAATATAGACCCTAATTTTATATATATACATGTTTATATTATGTCTGTGTGCATATCAATAATGAGTTTCCAAATGTTTGAAGATAGAAAAATGGTGAACTTCACATGTGAAATATGGAAGCCATACCAACTGACAAGTCATATAAAAATTCAGACTCAGTGCATTGTAAACATTTATTTATTTTTGCTTAATAGGAAACTCAGTCTGGACATTCTAATCATTTTTTCAGTGGTGGCCCAGGAAGAAATGCTTCACTGGCAGCTTACAATATACATTAGCAAACAACAGGTGTAGTCAAACAGAAAGCACATTAAATGAGTCATCAGTACAACTTAATATGCTACAATATGCTTTAGACAGTAGATAACAGTATGACGCATTAGTCCAACTTAACAAACTATATTACATGTAAAACAACAAAATAATATGATACATTACTTGAACTATTAAATGAAATTAAATAGAGTGAGACAATGCAGTAGTAGCAGATGATCAGATATGGACTATCTGAAAGGAATGTGCCCATGAAGTATTATTCCAAAAGTCACTTACAGATGAAGTGTATGTTAGTTGTGAAGAAGATCAGATACAGGACATCTGTATTCCTATCAGTATGATACTGAGACGTAAAGATATTCAGAAATAAAATAGGAGTTTAGAAAACTAAGATGGGAAAATAACTATATACCATATGTACATGAGTTATGATTAGTCATAGGTTCATAGGTTCATACTAGGCTATCTGCCCGAGGGCATTTACAAGCCTAGCCCATAGTTTTGTGGCTTACGCCACCCCTTTAGTATGGGGAACTATACCCATTATTTTGCTGTGCCTCTGTCGAGCAGTGACACTGAGGTAATCCCTGGGGTATATCTGCGATCTCCCATCCATTGGTCAAGATTTCTCTTGAACAAGGCCAGCGAGGTGCTCTGCCTCACATATACCGGGATTTTATTCCACAGCATAGGGAGTCTTTGGGTGATGAATCTATCCCTCCAGCACGTCCTATTAATAGCCATGTCGAGGTTTAAGTCTCCGCCCTTGTGGCTCTGACGGATCTAGATTTTTGAGGTGAAGCATATTCATCAAATCTGGGTTTGACATGGCCTTGTATGTTAGGCAAAGGTCACCTCTGAGCAAGCGGTGGCGACTGAATAGAGCTGGAGTTCTTTCAGTCGGGCAGCATAGGACAGATGTTTGAGACCCTTTATCCTTTTGGTGAGGAACTTTGTGGCCTCTCCAGCTGCTGCAAGTGTCGGGTCAGATACATTCGAATGGGGCATTGTACTCAATCATTGGTCTGATGAGTGATGAGTATAGGGAGACTATGACCTCCCTTGATCTAGATGAGAATCCCTTCATGATAAGGTGGGCAATGTAGAAGGTCTTCCTAACTACTTTAGCTACATGGGTGTCGAATGACAGACTACTATCAAACTGGGTCCCCAGGTCCCTGATAACTTCTTC
Source organism: Protopterus annectens (assembly GCF_019279795.1). Lineage (NCBI taxonomy): Eukaryota > Metazoa > Chordata > Ceratodontiformes > Protopteridae > Protopterus > Protopterus annectens. The sequence goes on along the minus strand of NC_056743.1, from coordinate 864,030,049 downwards.
TGTGCTCAGTGGATTGCCACCTATTTGGTAGCTAGGGGTAACCTTGTTTTTCCCGAAGGGTATGACTATGCATTTTTGGCATTTAACTTTAGGCCATGGCTCTGGCACCAGTTATCCGTTTCTGTGAGACCCTTCTGAAGGATATCTGTGTCAGATGTGTTTTCTACTATGGCCCAGTTTGCAGTCATCTGCAAACTTTGTCAGCCATAACCCTCCTGTGTTTGCTTGTACTTGGAAAAGTAGATGCCAAACAAGAGTGGGCCCAGGACTGAGCCCTGTGGTACACCACTTGTGACAGGCTTTGAGTCTGACATGGCGCCAGCAACTCTGACCCTGTGGGTTCTGTCACTCAGCCAGTTTGCAACCCATCTTGTGATGTATGGGTTAACATTTAAGCTGATGAGTTTTTCAATGATACCCGAGTGGGGTATTGTATCGAAGGCCTTCGCCAGATCGAGGTAGGCTGTATGGACTGCCTTTCCCTCATCAATGGCTTTGGTGACTGTTTCGAAAAAGTCAACCAAGTTTATACACACATATATATAGATTTGATGTACTTAAAGAGGGATTGTGCCCTTGTGGAGGTAAAAAGTTTTAATAAGTGGCTGAATGTATAATAGATTACCAGTACAATGTACACCTCCAAGTCAGAAACTCTATGTCGAAAGTACATCTTAAGCTCTTTGTAACTTTTTTTTTCTTTTACAGGTCTCTGTTTTTCAACTTGGTATTAATATTCTATTTGCCTTCGTAAACTGAGTCAGTGACCAGTTCATTATTCAACCATGGCCATCACAACAATAACAGCAAACTGTTTCATTAAGCTACCAGTTCTACAGCTCAGAAGATTGATTCCCTGATTGGGGCACTGAATCTGGGACTCATGGCCTTCTTCCACACTGGGAAGACATCAGATTGTACATCCAAGCAGAAAGGACGCAGCTAGCCTTACAGCAAAGGTATTATCTACCATAGGCAGAGTAGTGCTTCTGCAAATACAGCTAACTGCTGAGCTTAGTAGGCCTGCAAAGCAGCAAGAAACAGTAACGGTGCAGATCATTAGGTAGCAGTATGCAACAGGGCCTGCCAAATGCTACAGAAGGAGACGGGGCATAAAGAATACCCAACGAGCTGTAGATGCAGGCCACATGAACCCCACCACCACCACCAACAAATTTTATTCCTGCTACCTAGATTGTCAGGCAGAATGGAGAATAAAAGGATCCACAAGGTGATATAGACAAGATGGTAGGGCTGCTGGGACAAAAACCTGTTTTTGCTAAGCTGTTGTCACCGTTGTAAGAGAGTATATGCTGTTATTTTAGCTCCATTCCAGTTATTTACAATTATTTACAGCAGGCTGACTCAAAAGATGCAGTTTGTTATCCACTACCATTTAGAGATGAGTGTTTTGTTACCTAACAAACAAGCATAAATTATAAATACATACACACACACACACACACACATATATATATATATATATATATATATATATATATATATATTTATAATCCTGATAGAAATCAGTGATGTGGGCATACAGAAAACACTAGGAGAAGTAAACTGTTCTTTCAGTGTCTTGTAGAGTACATGAAAATTCAGGAAAGTGGTCACACAGCAGGAGTAAAGAATGTGTATGAAATGATTGAAGAAATGCAGAGAGAGACACAGAAAGAGAAGTGAAATGCTTAAATCTGACTGACAGCATTTGAATGGTATTAGATGAAAACCTGTATGTGCTAGTAAAGCTGTTGTAAAATTTGTATACAGAAATGTATGCTTTTTTAATTACTGATTTGTCAAAAACAAGTGAAGTCGTCTTTGCTTAAATAAAACAAACATAGAACAAAATGCTCATGAGAAAAAACAATATTGTCACAAATTGAGGGGCAGTAACTAGATCAAATGCTGCTAACTGTCACAATATAAAAAACTATAATCATAAAAAGACAGTGATGTTGTAGCAAATGGAACTGGGAGGAAGTTAAGTAGATACACAGTAATCTGCAATGCGAGTTGCTTAGCAACACAGCTGGTGGGTGCCTGCATCCTGATGATGCAGAGGATGCATTTTTTGTACACTCACAGAGGAGCGGAGACTTAGTCACTGCCTCTTCAAGAGTATTAAAATGGAACTGAGATGGCATACATAGGATCTGTCGTGCCCATAAAAATAACCATTTCATGTACAAAATGTAAAAAAAAATGTAAAATGTAAAATTGCAGTATTATTTTTTTATAATTATTATTATTTTAAGGTGCTGAATATTTTAAAGGCTATCTATGAAGAATCTAAAGGAGTGCTAGTAGATTGGGATAAATCATATACTAATTGTGGTGGGAAAAGTATAATTCTGTGAAATGGAATTAGTACAGAATCTTTAAACGTGGTTTAGTAAGTTATGTACAGCAATGCCAGCTGATAGTGTGAGTCAGGTTACAAGATGGAGGTGGAGTTGTTCTTGACAATACTGGAAGAGCATATTAAGATAGTTTGGGTTTGCAAACAGCTAGACAGGAAAAAACTGACTTAAGTAGTTGTCAAAGCCAGTCAGCTGTGAATGTCCGATAGTATTACCACCATTACTTTTATTGCAACTCGGTACCAGGCACAGAATCCTTTACAAAATTAAAGTGTTTCTTTTCAGGATTAGCCTGTTGTTCAGGTCTTTCAAAAGGCCAGACTTAATAACAGGTTGAGTAAAAATAAACAAATAAATAAATACATGCATACATAAAGGTTCAGTAATGCCGTTGATGTCACCAAGCTGTCAGAACAACAGCTCTGAACAGTTCCAAACAACAGAATAAGCCAAGTACACCTCCTTCACAAAACCTGGGCCTGCTTCAGCCTGCTAACAGTCACTGCGATAACATCTGTCTTCCTGTTGACGCTTCAGAAAATGACTGTATCAGGCATTGCAACCCTCCCCCACTTTCTGAAGCTGAGATGTGATATTTTGACATTTAAAACTTTGGGGCTCTCTCTTTTAATAATTTAAGTGAAATCACTATTCCATAAGTATGTGCATTTTAAATGTCTTGCACAACTCCATTTAGCCCTTGCTGCCCTGCCCCTGACCACATCCCTCATCTGCTGTACAGCTTGCATTTTACAGATGAACGTAGTAATTTATTTTCTGTGTTTAATAGCAAAAATCAGGTATCAGCTGGTAAGTTTTAAAACACATCCAAAGGCAGCAATTCCATTGGGTGCAAGTCTTTTATTTAAGCAAACAGATAAATCCGGTAAGCACTTTCACCCAACAGGGCTTCATCAGACCATAATGCATCACTGATAACAACTCCTTATATATTAAAAAAGGCACCAAAAACCTGAATTCAAACATTTTCTTAAAGTGACAAGATCATAGTCTTGTCAAACATCTTATTCTAAAAACATTAATTATAAAAAATGTAGAACAAATATATAAAAATATATATAAAGAAATACATATAAGAAAATGCATAAAAATATATAAAAAAATATATAAAAAATATACATATTTTACTATACAAATACATAACTACTGATAAGAATGTATGCTCAAACTAATAAATACTCTCATTTTATAAGGACACAAATTTCATCTGCCTATTATACACTATATATACATTTTAGAATAAGATGTTTGACAAGACTAGGATCTGGTCACTTTAAGAAAATGTTTGAATTCAGGTTTTTGGCACCTTTTTTTACTATATAAGGAGTTGTTATCAGTGATGCATTATGGTCTGATGAAGCCCTGTTGGGTGAAAGCGCTTACCGGATTTATCTGTTTGTTTCAATAAAAGACTTACACCAGATGGAATTGCTGCCTTTGGATGTGTTTTAAAACTTACCAGCTGTGTTTCGTGCTGATACCTGATTTTTGCTGTTTTACCATTTGGACTGTGAGGGGAGTGCAGAGTGTTTACTATTTGTGAGTCTTTGTCTTGTTTTTTGTTTCTGTGTTTATTCATGTTGTTTTACTGATTGTGAATTGCGTATACTACCTAATTATGTCTTTTAATATTGACACCCTCCTCCCATGCAGAATGCTGCTGTTAACTAAATATAAAAGCTACCAGTGATGCTCTTTATATATTGTTTGTACAAGGTATAGGGTAGAACATTTGCAGCTTAGTGGCTAAGATCATAGTATATGGATATGAAGCTTGAAAGATGAAATTCTTTCACAGATAAATACTCAAAAGTTATTCTCACTTAACTCTCTCTCATTCTTGTCTGCCCACTTGAGAAAATAAGTAAAAACAGAACATCAGTGAAACCAATGTGTCTATTTTTCACTAGACTGCTACATAAAGCAATCAAATCTAAAATCTTACATCTAAATGTAACAATAAAAATACAGCATAATTCCAACCTAAAAATAAGGGTAATCTCCAAGTGTAGTACCTCACAGGTAGTTCTGCACAGCTTTGGGCGTGGCCTAACTGATTGGCAGGGGAAAAACGAGTTTGAGTGACAGGCATGCTACTTTCCGCTCTGGAGTGACAGTCATGCAAATTTCCACAGTCTTGATACTGTGTACACAAAGTCCAAAAGAATAAAACAAAAATAATAACGCTCCCAAAACAAAAGAAATACTGTGTATAGTAAGTAAATCACTACACAGAGTCCAAAGGAATAAAACAAAAGTAATAACACTCCCAAAACAAAAGTAATAAGTGAAACCTGCATATGAAACCAGCATTAATCACTAAAATAATAATGCAAATTTCCACAGTCTGCATACTGTGTAAATGACTACATCACAAAATAAGTAAATAACTAACAGACAAACATAGTCCAAAAGAATAAAATGCTCCCAAAACAAAAGTAATAAAGCTGTCCCTGTCTCACGTTTGACTGTAACCTACAAGGCATCAGCATATGAAGCCAGCAGTAAGCGTAAAAATAATAAAACGGTCCATGCATTGGTATAATTTGAGTACTCCAACCTATTCAGACTGCATCTTTGCGACTATTAAAGTTTGTGAAAATCTAATGTTTTGTGACTATTAAAGTCTGTGAATAGTTTATGTTTTAGTTCTAAATCTAAAGTTTTGTGACTATTAAAGTGTGTGAATAGTTTGTTTTAAATGTGTGAACAGACGTGTTTTGTGACTATTAAAGTGTGTGAATAGTTTATGTTTTAGTTGTGTGAATACACGTGTTTTTCTGACTTACCAATGACATACCGATGCTGCCTTGCCACGGCAGTGGCGATGTGAATATTCATGCGGGTGCGAGGTCCATGCGGCTGGAGACGTGTTTGGGGTGGGATTTGCTACTGCTCATCCTGCGAGGTACTACACTTGGTGATTACCAAAATAAGTACCCCAATGTACAAAGGAGTTTGGCACCTTCAGAAGTCTTAGTCATATTTCCCATGAATGCAGCCTGCATCTTCAGTGACCTTTAACCTCTCTGATGTTATTTCTTGTGCTGCAGATAGAGCTTTATAAGTTACGTGCTGTTTTGCTAAACATAATAAAATAGGAAGATGGTATACACACCATGGTTGTGTTCCCTTAAAAATATTATCCATATTTATTTGTAAAATTAATTGATCTATTGTGGATCTGGTTTCAACCTAACCCTGGTCACAAAGGCAAAGATAAATGCAATATATGTGGACAGTTTTAGAATACCTATCAACCAGCATGTTTTCAGGAAATAGGATGAAACTGTAGGGGCCCAGAAAAAACCCTGACAGATATGACAAAAATATCCTTGTAAAGTGACCCAGTGTAAGGATTGAAACACAGCCCCTGAAACTGTTAGGCAGAGATTTTAACAACTGACGTACAGTGGTGCAAAGGACATATGAGTGGGAAATTGAGGGGGTTATTGGATAGAAGAGTCTGCAACTATGTCTGGAATATTACTACATAATTACAAATCACTTTCACCAAAGGAACATGCAGAAAATTACTGGAGAAGTAAGCAAACAAGGCTATTCTTTTTATCATGTAAATTAAATATTAAATCACATGATTTATTTGCTATCCTAGTGTCAGATTTTATTAGATTTATCTTCTTTTTATCAGTTTCCCTTCTGCTCAATTACCCATCTTCACAAGCATCATAGATGAAACAATGTCTTATAAATATGAATATTTTTCATGAAGGTAGGTTGCAAGTGTTGGAAGTGTGTTGGGGAAGAAAGAGATAATTGGGAACAGATTTTTGGAGTGTAATGAGTTGGCAGACTTTAAACATTCCCTGCAGACTACTCTATCAGAAATACTAGGTGAGTAAATTGGTATAACTAAGGAAGTGATTTTTTTTGAGCTGTGATACAGAATTGGAATTGCCGATGCATAGTAAGGCCATTCTGAGTTCAGTAATGCTGGCTGCCAAAAAAGCAGTTACAAGAAAATGGAAATCAAAGACTAAACCAGCCAACTGTACTAGAAGTAGTGAATACAGTAACAGGTAAAATAACTGGAAGTAGGATATTTAGTAAAGGGTAAGAACAGATTATATAGAAGAAATGACAATTGTGGGAACAGTACATGCAGAATAATGCTTTGGAAGAGGAATGAGGTTTAAGGGAAGGCAGGAATTTAATGAGCTGTGTAATAGTTGACTGACAATGACTGTACAGACGATTATAAGTGGTTCTAATGTTTGTAACTGAAAATATGTTAAAATGGCTTGTTTTCATTTATATAAATGATTGCCTATGTCATAAGTGGCAATTTGATAAAGAGGTTTCTTGCTTAAAAAAAACATAATGCATTATGTTACTTACATTACCACCCACTTTTGTTTTTGGCAGTACACTACAATTAAACAGAACACCCCCAAAAATAAGTCAAGTCTCAAATTCACACATAAATAGTTGTTGTGCTTGAGTTGCCCAGTTCTGTCATCAGGGCACTTGGACTGTTGCTGATGCAACCCTGAGGATGGAATGAATATTCTGTTTACAGAGCGAGATTTTAACAGGACACTGTCAGACTGAACTAGTTTTGTGAAAGCAGCAGCAGACGTTTGTCAGTCAGATTACTTCCCCTAGAGCTAAGCTATACCTTGTTACTTAATTATTTCTAAGTGTATGTTTTTAACTAGGTTGAGCCCTAATTTCAGTGGATGCCCAGCAGCACTATCTGGTTAAGTGAGCTGAATAGAATCGCAAAGTAGACAAATAAAGAGAAGGAATCAAACTCATAATTACAGGATGAAGCACATTCGGAGCTCATAGCCTTAATCCTCTGAGTTGAACTGCCAGACTTTTGCTTGCTCACTTTAACGTCACTTCATATGTCCTCATTGCAGATCTTGCACTATATATGTAAATATGTATGTATGTGTGTGTGTGTGTGTGTGTGTGTGTGTGTGTGTGTGTGTGTGTGTGTGTGTGTGTGTGTAATGTAAGTATGTATTTATTTATTTATATATGTATGTATTTCCATTTGTTGACAAAAACAGTCCATCTGAGAAGAAGCCTGTTTTCAGTGGAGGCCTGGGGAGAAAAGATCCAAAACAGTACAAGTATTTTACTACAGTTTTGGTTAACATTTTCTTTGATAGAAGTAAAAGAATAATGCAGTAAAACTGTTAGTATTGAGTTTTGGTGAAAGGCTCCAGTAATTATGCAAATTGCTGCAGAGTTTTGAGTATAAAAACATAGCAGTAAAGTTACTGCTGTACAACAAATTTAATTTACACCAACAGTATCAACAATACAACAAAATGTTTGATAGTTTATCTGGTGACAGAAGTTGTGTATGAGCGAATGGAAAGAAAAATGACAGCAGAGCTTAGCGATCTGTGGTACAGCAGGTAAGAGGAGGTGAAGGAATATCAGTCTGAACTAGAAACAGTAAAGTGTTGCTAAAATGGCTGAGTTAGTGGACAAATTTAGAAGAAGAGCAAAAACTATGGAAAAAGGGAAGTTGGAGGGATATTTGGTAAAGAGAAGTTGTGGAGTTAAGAGTTGTGGTAGCTGTAGCTACATGAGATAGTGGGAATAAGTGCACACCCATCTGGCAAATACATAATTGTTTTGCTGTTTGAGAAAAATATTATGTTTAGATTCATTTTTGATGTGTGGTGAGACTACATTCCATTGTTTTGCAATATGGACACTGAATAAGAAGTCTCATTGTTATTTGTTAAATTTAACTAATTCTAAGAGATTTTGTGTTTCTGATCTTAGGTTCCGTGAAGATATATATTGTCTACTTGTTACTTGTTAAAGATTTTGTGTTTATGATCTTAAGATCTTTGAAGATATATATTGTTGTACTAAGGTGGAGACAGGTGGGTATACATTTGGTTTGTATAAAATGTTGTCAGTTGCTTTTAGTTAACTGTTAGACAGTGTTGTAACTTTAGCCATTTTAGTTTTTCAATAGCTATGTAGTGATGGGTTTAGTCTGACATCTGCAGCAAAAATTTTGCCATCTTGTTATGTGTCATCTCAAGTTTATGTAGGTAGGTTTTGGGGGTGTTAGCGAGGATGGGAAAAGAATATTGAAGGCATGCCAAGTTTTTTGTGAGTTCTTGCGGTGCCATAGTCAGTGTGTTTGTCATAACATCAAGCAGTTTTGTATGAGTATCTTGATTGATTATTGCTGCCTTTCTTTGCACAGCCTCATAGGTTCATAGGTTGGTACTAGGCTATCAGCCCTAGGGCCTATACAAGCCTAGCCATAACAATTTCCTGGCTATTTCTTCCCACACTATTTACTTCCCTGGACCCCTGTCTAGCAGGGTGACTGACGTGATCCCTGGGGTGAATTTCCCTTCTCCTATCCAATTGTCAAGGTTCCTTCTGAAGAGGGCCAAAGAGGCACTCTGCTTGACATGTATGGGCAGTCTATTCCAGAGCCTGGGGAGTCTCTGGGTCAGGAACCCATCCCTCCAGCATGTTTTGTTTATTGTGATGACAAGGTTTAGATCCCTGGAGCGTGTGTCTCTGAGGGATTGTGTAGCATGTCCAAAAGCTTTGGGTTTGACATGGCCTTGTATGTTAAGCAGAGATTGCCTCTGAGTAGATGATATGCGACAGAGTATAGCTGGAGTTTTTTAAGGCGGTCTGCATAGGGCATCTGCTTTCTCTCTTCTATCTTTGTAAAAACGTTGCTTCAAGAACAACATACGGTACTCCAAATGAGGTAAGAAAAAAACATCTGATAAAAGAACTTCTCAGTTTTCTACTGGTAATGTGTCTCCATACACATAACTATTCTCCCAGACACAGCTTTTGTTACTGTCTTCTTACAGTTCCAGTTCACGTTTCGTCCCCCAATATAGCGACTCTCCCTTCCATTTTTATTCGTTAGTAACTTATATCTGACAACATGTGATTGAATTTGTAAGATTACATTATTTTGCAATGACTCTATCTGCCAAACCTATGACAAGCCGTTATCATTCTAAATACCAAATATGTGTATCAGGGTTGTTACTAACCTTTGTGTCCTTTGCAAGAATATTATGTTCTCTCTCAAGTCCCCTGCAGTATTAATAGTATAGTCAGTGGCCACAGACCACAGAATTATTTCCAATTCACTGTACAGTTATCTAAAAAGACTTGAAGTTGTGTAGTAAAAGGTTTGTGGGGTGTTAACAGATTCTTACAAGTTATTTCATAATAATCTGATGAACTATATCTTTACAATAAAGTCATATTGTACTTTACCTGATGATTTCAGGCACTCTTTAAAAATTGAAGTATGTTAACTGAAAAAAGAAACGCACTACAAACTGTGAGTTTCTGCTTCTTTTTTCAGATTTACATCAACTGTGAAGCCGATCATTTTAAGAATTGTGATACATGGGATAGATAGGGCGGGCTGTTGCAAGAAAGGCTTGTTGGGTTTTTGCATCCATGAAAAATTAGATTTAAGAGCCAATGAGCACAGTTTTGGACAGATTGTTTTTTTTTTTTTCCAAAACTGCATTTGTAAATTTTACATTCACAGAACAGTCCAAAACACTTAAAATAAATAATATGTTATGGACCCACACACCATCTTATAAAGCAGATGTAAGCATAGCAGCTAATCATGCAGGCACTTAATTTTACCAATTGCATAAACAAATTTAGATACAAGAAGTATCATTTTTCCACCTTCTCCCCTGAAACAACCCAAAAGTCTTGTTATGGATCTATAGTAACTCGCAGTAGAGACACATGTTTAATTTCAAAGGGAAGGAAACCATCTTGCACCTATAAAACAACAGTTTCACAAGCATTATCAATGTATACAACAGGCTTACTTTCTCAGCATTATCAGCTCAGTTCCTTACCCCCCCCCCCCGCCAATTTGGAAATACACAGCACTCAAATCTGAGCAGTCTCTTCTCCATTTGCTGCACTTCCTGCTCAATTCTGAAAGCTACAGAGATAACAAAGATAACAGTAAGGGTAAAAACTGTGTGGGGAACCAGTCTGCCTAATCTAGGCCAAGTGTGAAGCACAGCTACACAAGGAAAAGAGGAAAAGCAGAAAAGACCTCTGCTCCTGCCAGAGTGCCATGCTACATATAGGAGGTTATGGTCAGTAATGCACATATCCTTTTTAAAGACTGTTCCAAAGACACCTCCTTACTAAGTTCAACAACATACGGTGCCCCCCATACAGATCCACTCTTTCATCAATACCTTATTTTCCATGCAGGATGGATATTATTCTCCAGAAACAAGAAGACCAAATGGTCATAAAGTACCTTTGTCAATCTCTGACCTAACCTGACAAATAAAAACCAGGAAGAAAGCCTGGAAGGATTGGAAAAGCAATCCTAAAAAAAAAAAAAAAAAAAAAAAAAAAAAACTGCAAAAAAGTAATGCGCAGTCTGGGAGCAAACACAACACTGAAAAATCTGCACACTGCTGGTAAACATACGTATGGTGCAACCCCCCTCAAAAAAAAACTACCTACTCATAAAATACTCCCCATTGAGGCTATTTCTAAATCGCTAACTCCAAAAAATATAGGACTTCATTAGACAAAATATTTGCAACCACTGGCCCCAACAAAATAATTTCAGCTGAATCAGTCCTATAGCTGTTAAATAGCCATTTCATGTTCTTCTCAATTATGTTCCATTTTAGTTCAAAGCTTTTTCTAATAAAGAAATGAAATGACCTTCTCTAACAGCTACCTAACCATTCCAATAAAAACTTCCATGTAATTTGCCCTTCAATACTAAGAATGGCAGGAAAATCACTTTGGTGCACTTTAGCCTACATTTTCTATCTCACCACAAAAACATCTTTCCAAACTGCTCAAAAAGGCCATTAGTCATCTTTTTTCAAAAATCTATTCTCCCAAAGTATCTGATGACTTTTGACTCTTAGCAAATAAATAATATATAGATGACAAAAATAGTTGAAAAGCTTGTATACAACCAGAAGCTAGGATATCTCTTTAAGCAAGATATTTTTCTGGTAGCATAGATTGAGACATAATAATAACTCTACAACTGACCATTTCTGCCTTAAAAATGAAATTTAAATGAATATAGAAACTATTAAACTAACAGGAATTTGTTATATAGACCTAAAAAGAGACATTGACTGTGTTGAATATACAGTTCTAATCTAAAAATTAAAGTAGTGCAGATTCTACTTATTTGGGCTAAAGGAAAGTCTCTCTGTTGATCAGTGGCAGTGAAAAACATTGAGCAGCCTGCCTGCCCCTGTGGGAGTGGTTACTGACTTGAAACTGTAGTTTTATTGGCCATTTTGGGTCAATTCCAAACTCCTTCATCTTCCTCTCTTAAAACCTGGTTGCCTCATGGTTTTGGTGTCTTTTCAGACTTGTTGGCTGTTGGTGAAGCACCCACCAAGAGGAGAAAACGCTGAGAGAAGAAAGGAGCCACTTTTGAGATTTTAAGTATTTTTCCTCTGTTTATTTGCTACGTTTTTCTGCATGGCTGCCTATTTTGAGCATTTTCTGGCTTGTTAAACTTGATTTCTGCATTAGTAACTGTATTTAGAGCACAACCTAGAGCTGTTTACTGAATTTCCTGTTTGCACTTATTTTTAAAATCGTTTTTTTCTCAAAACTTGCATTTTATCTGTCTTTGGCCTAGCACTCTTGTGTGGGGTCATTTACTGCACTGTTATAACTTGTTGATACTGTGAACCTCTGCTAGCTCTGAAAAAAACAAAAAAAATCTTGCTTTTTTCCTACTTTTCTGAGATTTAAAAAGTTCAGTTACAGGCTTGCTGTTCTTGAACTGTTTGTAAGTTTCTTGGAGGCCATTTTTTGCTTGGGCTAAAGGGAAGTCTCTCTGTTGATCAGTGGCAGTGAAAACATTGAGCAGCCTGCCTGCCCCTGTGGGAGTGGTTACTGACTTGAAATTGTAGTTTTATTGGCCATTTTGGGTCAATTCCAAACTCCTTCATCTTCCTCTCTTAAAACCCTCTTTTGCGCGGATTTGCGCTTTTTGTGCATAGCGCAACAGCAGGCAGTGCCACCTAATTGGGTTTAAACTATTCCTGGCTCCACAAAGTCTGCTCTTCACTTTTTCCATTAGAACTGCTCTATCTCTCAATTTAAACACCATATTCTCATTCTAAGGCCCTTCACTGGTCCAATTAAGTAATCCTACAAGTTAGCACTATTAAACCATAAGCACTACTTACTCTTATACTCTCTACGATTACCCTGTCCTCTAGTGGTCTGTCTTAAATTCAGTTTCCCTATATTACTCTAGCATGTCCAAAGGTCAGTCAATGGTTTCCTCTCCAGTCCAGCTGGTGAATCTGGGAATTTTGAGGCAATGTTACAACTGTCTCATGTACACGGACAACCCTCTCCTCCTCCAAACAGGTTCAAATATATGTGAGAGATGCAACTATTTAGCCAAACTGGAGGCTGAGCTCTCTCATCTCAAAACTAGTGTAACCAGTCAGGAGGAGAAGGTAACCTCACACAACACAATTCCAGTATCACATAGTCCCACCACATCAGCGAACCAAACACATAAATACACAAAAACATACTCGGAGGCTCTAAATAAAAATCTACCTAAGCAACAGAGACCTCCAAAGCAGACATCCAAGCAAACGCTACCTCAAAACAAAGCACGCACAACACATAGCCCACAAAGTCAGTGTGACAAGCAGCCACAGCCCTTAAGGCTGAATAACACACCTGATACTCTTGTAATAGTTGACTCTATTGTCAGACACACTGACGTCCCGCTCACCAGGCTGAATAAAGAGAAGGTCACGGTGAGCTGCCTGTCGGGTGCTAGGATCCGCCACATAACGCAAGCACTCAGGTCACTCCAAAGCAAATACAAATATGACTCAGTCATTGTACATGCTGGTGTGAATGACCTGAGATACCTCCCTGGACTACATGAAAAGAGACATAGAGGAGCTCTCTGATCATGTAGCCCAGGCTGGTATGACCCTGACCTTGAGCAGCATCTTACCCTCACCTAGAATGATGCCACAGTACAAAGACAAAATGATCGATTTTAACAATTGGCTAAAATGTTGGTGTCATTCAAAGGGGATCCAGTGTCTGTCAGCCTGGGATGACATGCTCGACAAGCCACGTTGCTTCACTAGGGACGGCTTGCACCTGTCACCACTGGGCTTTCGGATATTGGCAAAGGCTCTTGCCACCCCCATAGTGCCTTTTTTAGGAAAGGCTCAAAAGTCAAACCCACCCCCATAGACAGAACAAGGAACAAGAAACTAAGGGTAATGCTGCTTAACGCCAGAAGTCTTAACCTCAAGATGCATGCACTCGAAGCTCTCCTCAGTATGGAGAACATCGATATCTGTGCAGTGACAGAAACCTGGTTCAAGGCTCCAGAGAGCACCCCAGCACTACCAGGCTATACCTCATATCATGCTTTTCGGCCCCATAACCCGGACCTAACCACAAAAGGAGGGGGAGTTTCCATATTTATCAAGGATATCCACACCTCCAGGTTAGTGGCATTGCACGAAGTATCGGAGACCATCCATGTGCAACTAACAGTGGGCAAGACTGCTTTTCAGTTTATAGCATCCTACAGACCACCCTCTCAAAGTCAGGAATCCCACTCGGCTTTCCTGAAAACATTGGAGAACATGAAGATCTCTCCAAACACCATTATATTGGGTGACTTCAACTACCCAAACATTGACTGGGAGCACTACTCAAGCCCCAGCACCTTAGCCCAAAGGTTCCTGGAAATTATAAACTCAAATGCTATGGAACAACTAGTCACCACTCCCACAAGAGGGGACAACATACTAGACCTGATCATTACCAACATGGGGACTCTATGCTCCACACCAGAAGTATATCCCTCATTGGTAAGATCAGACCATAAATTAATTTTACTGGATGTCCACATCCCGATCCCACCCCCAGCCCAGAAAACCACAGTGAAAAACTTCTCAAAAGCGAACTTCTCACTTCTCAAAACCGAAGTGGAATCCTTCAAGGCCCCAGGGCCAGTGGAAACTACGGCCCAAACTGCAGAATCCTATATAAACGCATTCTACGGACATCTCCAGGAATGCATGGATCATGCTATCCCAAACAAAACCAAGACCCAATCATCCAAAGGCAGGCGTCCAGTCTGGTAGACCCCTGCCATAAATAAACTGTACAACAGAAGGAGGAAGCTACTACATGATAGAGAAAAATCCCTAATAGGGAAGGCATCTCTGATCAGTACTAGCAAAAATTACGATCCCTCATAAAATCCTCCAAGGCCAGCTTCGAGAGAAAAATTGTACAGGACACCAAAGACAATCATAAGGCTTTTTTCAGTTATGTTAGGAACCTGGGATGCAACTCCCAGACTTGTTCTGAGTTGATTCTAAACGACAAAAATACACTGAACCCACAGACATCGCCAATATCCTGGCAGACAGGTTCAGTGCAAACTTCTCCACCCCCCCCCCCAAACAGCAAGTATCTATCCCGGGAGGGGGCTGCCTCCCAAACATCTCTGGTGCTCAGGTGGAGGCTGCCCTCTCCAAAGCAAAAACACTGCTTCCATGGGACCAGATGGCATCCCAGGTTGCGTCCTACATGAACTCCAAGAGGAACTAATCCCTCAAATAAAACAGTTATACAATCTCAGCCTCACTACAGGATATGTGCCCACAGAATGGCGTACAGCAACAGTGGTCCCACTCCACAAAGGTGGAGCCTCTACGGACCCTGGAAACTATTGCCCCATAAGCCTGACTAGCTTAGTCTGCAAGGCTATGGAGAGGATCATCCTGGAGCTCATAAACAAAGACATTGGGGACCTACAGACACTAGATCCTACCCAGTTCGGCTTTGTCAAGGGCAGATCCTGCCTTTTGAACCTGGTTGACTTCTTCGAAACAGTCACCAAAGCCATAGATGAAGGGAAGGTAGTCCACACAGCCTATCTGGACCTTGCAAAGGCATTTGACACAATACCCCACTCGGGCATCATAGATAAGCTATCCAGCTTAAATATAAACCCCTATGTCACAAGATGGGTCACAAACTAGCTCAAAGACAGAACCCACAGAGTGAGAGTTGCTGGAGCCATGTCAGACTCGAAACCGGTCACAAGTGGCGTCCCACAGGGTTCTGACCTGGGACCACTCTTGTTCGGTATATACTTTTCCGAGGTACAGGCAAACGTGGGAGGACTATGGCTCACCAAGTTCGCAGACGACTGCAAACTGGGCGCCATAATCGACTCTCCAGCTGACACAAACATCCTTCAAAAAGGTCTCACAGAAACAGATAACTGGTGCCAGCGCCATGGTTTAAAGCTAAATGCCAAAAAATGTATAGTCATACCCTTTGGCAAAAACAATGTGCCCACAAATTACCACATAGGCGGAAACCCATTAAGTACTGAGAAAGTTATTAGGGACCTGGAGACCCAAGTTGATAGCAATCTCTCCTTTGAAAACCACATTGCCAAAGTGGTTAGAAAGACCTTCTACATAGCCCACCTCATCACGAAGGGTTTCACATCTAGATCAAGAGAGGTAATCGTGCCCCTTTATTCATCCCTCATCAGGCCCATCATAGAATACAATGCCCCTTTTGGGATGTACCTTACCCGACACCTGCAGCAATTAGAAAGACCCCAAAAGTATCTCACCAAGAGGATCAAGGGTCTCAAACAGATGCCATATGCTGCTCGGTTAAAAAAACTCCAGCTCTACTCAGTTGCATACCGTCTACTTCGAGGCGATCCATGCCTGACATACAAAGCTATGTCAAATCCAGAATTAATTGACATGCTCCACCTCAGTAAATCTAAATCCCTTAGAGCCACACGCTCAAGGGACTTGAACCTCAGCACAGAAATAAATAGAACTTGCTGGAGGGACAGGTTCATAACCCAGAGGCTCCCTTCGCTCTGGAATAGAATTCCAGTTCATGTGAGGCAGAGCACCTCACTGAATCTCTTCAAGAAGAATCTCGATAGGTGGATGGGGGATCGTAGGTTTGTCCCAGGGATTACTCCCGTGTCACTATTAGACAGAGGCACAGTAAACTAAACCTTAAAAAGGGCACAGTATACTCAAATCAAGGGGTGGCGTAAGCCATACAGAATTGGGCTAGGCTTATAATTGCCCCAGGGCAGATAGCCTAGTATGAACCTATGAACCTATGAACCTATTCTCTGATAAATTATGCTTGAGACATACAAAACTATCTTGACAATAGATCATTTACAATTGCATTCAACTCCATGTGAATAAATACCTCTACATAACACAAAGGAATACCCCAAAATTCATTCTTAAGCTTAGCTCCACTCCTGTTTTTCCTCTTCATGAATGACTTCCAATGGGGCCTGTCCAACCTAAACAGCCTTCTTTATGCAGATGATACATTCATTACAAGAGCTGCCACAACCTCCCATGAATTAAACAAGACACTCCAAATGGCAGATTATAAACTATCATTAAACACCAAAAAAATCCCCTCCACTTTGGTGGAACAAGGTACAAACAAAGCCTTACCAAAGGCCAAATATTTAAACATAACTAATTAACAAGACCATCCCCTCCCCACTGTCACACAGCAAAAGTAAAAGGACATTACACTAGACCAACCCCTGACATTCCTTCCTCATACAGACATACAGTCGCACAAAGTATTCACTCAGCTTAAAACTGCTTGCAGACTTTTGCATCTACAAACTGAAGAATCAGAGCAATCCATTACCATAAATGCCTTGATAACTAAGCTTGCATACTCACTTCCTACCATTCAGAATATAGACGTTTACAAAAATATGGACATAATCTTAAAATTTCTCTAACTTGGCACTAACAGTGAGCATCATTGCTTAGCTATCAATATGTCAGACTGGCTCCAAATACCATCTATGACATCATTCCTTTTCAATTCCATCACATTCAAACTAATACATGAAAACTACTCTTACATTTTAAAAAAAGCATAATACATTTTGAAACAGTCCATATTTTATTTATTTATTTTTATTTTACATTTGTTGACTGGGGTAGTCTAGCTGGATATATGTCCATTTTCAGTAGAGGCCCGGGGAGAAAAGCTCCAGGTGATAAAAAAATGCAGTTTTAACATGCATATAGAGACAGTGACATATACAATCAAGATTATGCTAGAAAGCCTATACATAACAAAAAGGTTGAGACAAAGGTATATGCAGTATGTAATTCAATTGGCACTAACAGTGAGCACGTCAATGACAGTCTGTTGGCAAATAGTCCATGCAATTCGGTAGTATGCATGCTTTTTAGGTTCACAGGTGAATATCAGGCTAACTGCCCTGGAGGGTCATTTTAAGCATAGCCAACATCCAAAGGTCAGAATCAAACCCTGTATCTAGCGCCTATAAGGTGAAGATTTTAACCATTATGCCAAACTAAAGCATTCAAAAAATTGCTCCCATAACTTGGAACTATATTTTACAAAAATAGATGCTTCGGTGATCTCTCTACCTTTAGAATCCTTCCCAAAAATACCTCAAAGGAAAATGAGAATACACCTGTTTCAGCACATCTGAACAATCTGCTAAGGTTACTATCTCCCCAGCTAAACTCTTAACCTCAAAACATATAATTAACAAGCCACAGGAGAATCTAAACTAGCTTCTTCTGGTAACATTCCCCTCCAACCCTTGATGATGTGACCAAATATCAGTTACTCTCACAGTCTTAACAGCTGATAATAATATACTCACATTTATAATCCACAAACAAATTTCATCTTACTCCTTCCTATGCCTTCCCTATTCTTAAATTTGATGATTTGTTTCAAATTATACTACCAGAAATTCCAATGACTGAATTGGAATTGAAATGAAATTACATACCACTGATTTAATATGGAAACACTTTTTTTTACTTGCTAAGATATCACAGGCCATGGTTAATGCAGTATTATACCATGATCCCCCCAAAACGTGCACGCTGATTGGCCAGCGTGCCCGTTGTAAATCGAGTTATACTAATGGAAAAAGGTCCGGTTGCCCGGACTTTTTCCATTAGTATAACTCGTTTTTTTTAAACACTGTCTCGCTATGTTAAATGGGTTTAACATAGCGAGACAGCTATAAAATAAGCAACGGAGATGTCCGTTGCTTATTTTAACTGTCTCGCCATGTTAAACCCATTTAACATAGCGAGACAGTGTTTAAAAAACGGAGAAAGCAAGATCTCCGTTGCTTTTTAGTCTCGCTATGTTAAATGAGTTTAACATAGCGAGACAGTTTTAAAATAAGCAACGGAGATGTCCGTTGCTTATTTTAAACTGTCTCGCTATGTTAAACTCATTTAACATAGCGAGACATAAAAAGCAACAGAGATCTTGCTTTCTCCGTGCTTTTGCTCAACTCTGATGTACTGCGCAGGCGCCAAGTACATCAGAACTGCCGGATGCCAGACATCTGCGGAAGGGCAGTAAACAGGCATTATACTATGCCATTATTTAAGAAAAGTAACAGTTTCTTTTCTTAAATAATGTCATGTATAATAGCAATAACCACTTCTGGGTGTGGTAATGCTAAATTTACCACGGTTGGCTGTTTGGTCCCGAGGGCTTGCCTGACCAAACCATGCCAACCGTGGGTAAATTTAGCATTACCCACACCCAGGCGTGGGTTATTGCTATAATGATACACCCTTACCTCCAACTGAGTATGCCCTCACAAGTGCTTACTTAGGTTCACAAATACTCCACTCTCTGCAGTTTGCAATAGTAAACTATTGTTGATTTTATTGGATCACAGGAGCATAACAATTACAAGGCAAGTAAGTCATGAAACCAGTTGCACCTTGCCAATATCTACCCACAAAATGTGCCTTCTGCTTCTAGAAGAGCAAAGGAAGCCAGGAATGAATTTACAGATCTACATTTAAACATTACAATTTGAAACTGAAGAATGCAAATGTGTCACTCTATTTTACATGTAGGGGCAAATTTTCCAGCAAGGAAGTAAACACTGGGTAATATACCTTTCTCTCCAGTGTGTTTTATTTATATGTTAGTAGAGATTTAATCCATAGTTTTAGAGTTTATGGAGCAGTTTGCCTTGCTGAAGATCCAAGAGGTCAGGGAGGGTTGGGTCCTTAATGACATGAAATACAAAACAAAGATCTCTGTGTAGGTGTCTATAACAGACTGAGTATAGGGACATGGCTTCCTGTCTGTCTTGATAGTCAAGGATCTTTATACCACTGTTTTTTTTTCGTTTTGTTAGAAACCTACGGAGTCTTTCAAGTTGTGTGATTTGGCTGGATAGGTACATATCAAATGGGACATTGTACTCTATAACTGGCCTATTCTAAACTGAAGACAGCAGGGCAATAATGTTTTTTAAGGTGGATGAAATGTCTTTAGATGTCAGTAGTGCTTCAGAAAAGAATTTCAAAACTACTGGAGCCACATTGTGGTTAAAGAAGAGCATGTTGTCAACCAAGGTGCCACGATCCCTGACAAATGTGTCTTTTTGAAGTGGGATACTGGCTATACTGTAAGGTGTGAGCTTTGCTTACCAAATGTGACAATGCAGCATTTTTTTTGCTTTTAATTTTAGCACTTTTCTGGAAACCTTTCCTTGGTAAGGATTAGTTTTTACTGTAGGGATTCCATGTTGGGGGGATCAGGCAGTGATACCCAGCTTATAGCCACTTGCAAACTTAGATCAATAGGTTTGGATTTATGGTTTGGAGGTCAGAGAAGTATATGCCAAAAGGAAGGAGCTCCAACACTAAGCCCTAATACACTAATTACCTTTTTTATTTTATGAGGTGGCACTTGCCAACTTGACCAAATGGTTCTAGCTGTCATCCAGTGTGCTATCCATCTTAGGCTCCTCTTTTAGGCTCCTGAGTTTATTTACAATACCATCATGAGGGAAACTACTGAATGCCTAGGCCATTTTCAGATAGACAGTATGTACCAGGTGGCCATTATATACTACATCTGTGATGTTCTTGAAGAAGTTAACAAAACAAAGTGCACATGACCTTCCCATGAGAAAACAAAGGGTCTAGCTGTATGAGGGTTTTGATATCATAGTTAATGAAGTCATATGTGATGCATTCCATGGTTTTGCAATTTAGACTAGTTACGCTGATGGGTCTGTAATTTCAGGGATCTGTGTTAGCCCCACCCCCCATATGAAGGGACATCACAGTACTTGTCCTCTGTAACTCAGGGACATACTCTGTAGATAAGCTTAAATGAATTCAGTTCAGGAAAGGTTCTATAACAACATTTTTGGTGCTGTTTAATATGCATCCAGGTAAACTGTCTATACTGAAGAAAATGATATTTTTAGTTTCTGGGAACACAGGACATGTTCCTTGATTATCTTTGGGGGTGTAAAGGTCTCAGGAATTTGTAGATGTTCAATGAGGGTTTCTGGGGAAAAGCTGCCTCTAAATCTCTCTGCAGTATGTTAGCTGTTAGCATCTTCATGGCCATAATGGGCGATGCCATTTTGGACTGGTGCACAACACTGCTTTATGCTATTTCTTAATTTTCTGGTGCAATTAAAGATTTATGGTTGTCTTCAGCTTCACTTGCTGGCTTCACTTTATGTTTTGCTCTGGTCTTCCTAATGGTCACTTTTTCTTCTTGGCTTATCATTAATGGGGATAGACTTATATTCTTTGTAAGACTTTAGAAGTTTTTTCTTTTGTTATAAAGTTTACACTGGTGGACCACCACCTTGTTTTTTAACTTGCCATTATATCATTATATCTGGTTCAGGTGGGGACTGCTGGATCTATACACTTTTGTAGGAGGGGAGTGTAACCCATTCTATAAGTAGTAGCTGGGGCTACCTGGGAAAGGGTGATACTACAAGTACATTTCAGGGATTTTCATAGAGTTTGAGTAGATTTGTCTATCTGAAGTCCCTAAACTCTGCATTACTCACTGCAGGGATACTTGAAACTTTAAAGAGAAGGTCACTAATGTGTGATTAGACTTGAGGAGGAATGGAAATATTACAGAAGCTGTGTTATGTTTGTAAGGACAAGCTGTAAAATGTTTTGTCCACTAGTGGGCAGCTTTACTATTTGTTCCTGTGAATTATCATAGGATCATACGAGGTAACTAGGCTATCGACCCAGAGGCCATTTCAAGCCTAGTCATTTCAACCCAATGTAATACCACAGATACCCAGGATTGCATTTAGTAATGACTGCCGATGTCCAGAATGGTTGTGGGCACTATCCCCAGTGTCAATTTACTTTGCCTCATCCACTTGTCCGGGTTCCGTTCGAACAGTATTATAGAGGTGCTCTGCTTCACATGAACTGGCAACCTATTCCAAAGACATGGCAGTCACTGGGAGACAATCTGTGCCTCCAGCACATACTATTCAAGTTGCAGGTCATATTTAGGTCTCTGGAATGGGTACCTTTAGTCCCGTTTGATTTATGGATGTGCAGCAAATTCATTAGGTTTGGGCTGGAGATTGCTCTGTAAGCCAGGCATACATCTCCCCTAAGAAGGCTATACAATACAGATATATAATATAGTGACAGGGACTTTCGTCGGTCATTTATAAAGTCCTGGAATCCCTCGGCATAGCCACCCTTTGATGTATAGCAGCACTGGTGTATTGAGGGATAGTTGAAATCATCCATTATTAATGTATTTTTCATTATGGGTAGTTCAGAGAGTACATTCGGGAATCTCTCTGGGTTATTTGGGAGACATGAAAAGTTGTTACTGCAGGTAATAAATTGGTAATCTGTTTTGATAAGGTTAAGCTGGAATTCAATATGCTCAGTTTACGGGCCTTGGGGAATCTGCCTAGAGGTGAAATGGTTCCTGAAAACTATGGAAATGTCACCAGAGTTTACGTCAGGTGTGACTGCACCCCAAGTATTACACCCAGGTAAGGTGGGAGTCCTAGCGTTACAATGAAACCAAGTCTCAGATATGACACAGACATGGATGTGTTCAAGCGGACAGACAGCCTCAAGGTCAGGCAATTTTTTACAGGGACTTGTAGCACTTAGAAGAGCAATGTTGATACAGTCAGAATTAGAATTTGATGTAATTTTATCTGCTATTTTGGGATGTCCAGTAATAAACACACAATAGCTAAAAAGGCAATATGGGACAGAAGCCACGGACTGGGAGGTGCAGGCCATCCCCTGAGAATCAAGGTTTTCTACCAAATATTTTGCCCCAGGCAGACATATACTGGCCCCATTGGAATGACAACAGCTATTTAGAAAATTGTTGAAGCCAACAAATATTTACATCTCTGTATTGCTATTTCTGCTATCCAAGAATACATGGATATGCTACTTTTTTCAGTAAAGTAAAACTGAAGTACTGCTATGGTCATCCTTAAGTCATAATACTGCAGTCTTGTCATAACATTTACTTCATGCTAATAATTTCCTTAACTGTAGAAATACCATTGAAGTTTTAGTCAACTCTTAACTGTTTAGCCATATTGGCGTGCGTTAGACCTGAAGAGTCCTTAGATTAATGCACTTACCTGAGTAACAAAGGTAATAATAAAAAAAAAATATATATATATATATATATATATATATATATATATATATATTTATATGGGTCTACTTCATTTCACTGAAAACACACTTCACTGAAACTCATTTCATTGAAAACTCATTTTACTGAAAATCAGCTACCTGAGCACAATTCACTGAAAGCTCACTTCACTGAAAACTCATTTGACAGAAACTCATTTCATTGAAAGGTACATGCCCTGTTCCCCACTGTAGTGTAATCCTGGAGTTAGTATATATAGTAACGTGGGGTATGGGGGGCACAGCACCCCATATCGAGGGGTGTGGGAGGCGTAGCCCCATCTACATAATTTGGGTATATATATTATCTTCTGGAAAGAGTTATTCATTCAACTTGTAAGTTTCCATGTCTATGGTTTCCAACATTTAAAATAGCCCCCCACCTATCCCCCATTGTGGGGGATATTGTCCCCCACACCACCCCCTTACTATATATACTAACTTCAGGATCACACTACAGTGGGGAACAGGGCATATACCTTTCAACAAAATGAGTTTCAGTTAAACGCGTTTTCAGGGAAGTGAGGTTTCACTGAACTGTGCTTAGGCAACTGATTTTCAGTGAAATGAGTTTCAGTGAAGTGTGTTTTCAATGAAACAAAGTAGACCCATATATATATATATATATATATATATATATATATACACACACACACACACACACACACACACACACACACACACACACACATATATATATATATAACTACTCATTATAATCCACACTGTCAAAGTGTATTGTGCTGGTAATTGCCATTAAAGTTCCCGTTTCTCAAAAATCTCTTAATGCGCAAATTATTGGCTACTGTTACTTGTCAAGATGTTTCACATGCAACTATTACTGCTTGTCTAGTTTGTCATTCATAACTCTGCATCTCTGTAGCTCTTGTTTTGTATAACCAATATGTATTTGCATATTTGTCTAGTGTTCATATATAAGTGCGTGTGGCCTTTTATATATAACCAATGTTTGCTTGTATAGTTAGTTTCTAGTTTTCCAGTTGTGTACTTCTTGTTATACATAACAACGTTTATCTGTGTAGATATCTTTGTGCCTCTGGTTTGGATAATGTAGATGAAAGAATATTTATACAAATTTAATTAAACAGCTAAAAACATAGAAAAAATAAATAAATAATAAAACCCTGTCCTTCTTCTTCGGTGCATGGAATTTGTGAAAGAAAATTATAATATCATCACAGATACAAAGATATGCCTTAGAATTCAGAAAGATCCTCACTGCTCATGTAAATCGGCAGTCATAGGCAGTTCACATGTTAGTTAGAAACTGCAGTTCAGAAATGGCCACTGCCACTGTGAAGGGCATCGTTATCCAGTTATTAGCATATCTCTCAACTGCACTTTAGCTAAAGCTAGGACTGCCACACCTGGTGGCAGTAATGTTTTCTCTACAAGCCCATGCATCGCATTGGCAAAAGCTCACACACCCACGCACACACACATGTGCACACAAATATGCGCACACACACACACACACACACACACACACACACACACACACACACACACACACACACACAATAATGGAGGGCCAGATTATGGTCAAATGGGGCCCTAGGCAGAAGAATGAACCCCCTCTTCACAGCCAATCTGGTGTCCTATTACTTGTCTCTCTCCCCCAAATTAACATAAACACTACTCAAAACTGTCCGTGTGCATGCAGAGATATGGATTTAATTTAAAATTTTTTATTTAAATATCCTTTGTTAACCAGGTTAGTTCCACTAAGTTAGTACTGTCTTTTCAGGGGAGATCCTTGGTGAAATTTATACTACTAGGGGTAATTTGGCCAGGGTATTGGGGAACTTAAACCTGCTCTTTTGGGTAGCTCATGTGGGTTTAAAAGATCTCACAGCATCAACCATTAGTGCAGATAGATGGGGCCTTGGTTTAACATCTCATCCAAAGGACAACACAATCGAGAGTGCAACACCCCCCCCCCCCCTTAAAGTGCACTGCAGTGTCAGTAATCCGTTTACATGGTGTGGAAGTAGAACCCACAGTCTACTACAACAAAGTGTTACTAGCACTGCTTTAAAATCCTATAGCGCAAACACTGATGGACATTTACTAAACAAAACAGAAGCATATTGAAAACAGACTTCTCATGATTAGCAGTAAACTTCTCTTCCCTTGAGGTTCACATTCCCTGAAAAACAACTGCAACTCACATTCATTAAAATGTATTGAATTTCACATTCATTTAATATGCACTGAAACGTACATTCATTGAAAATGCACCCCTGTTGTTTTGAATTTTATTTTCCATTAAGTAGTGAAAGAAAATGTATGAACCAATAAAAGATAAAATTACCCATTTCAGAACATTTCAATCAAAACTGATGACTAAGTAATCAGTCTGGTAGTTGGTCTAGAGGATTAAGAATACCATTTCCTGTAGACAAGGTACAGGGTTTGAGCCCGAGCAAGCTAATTAACTAACCCACTGCCATCCCTAACTCAGGCTTTTTACACAGACTCACACACACACACACACACACACACACACACACACACACACACACACACACACACACACACACACACACACACACACACACAAACACACACACACACACACTCTCACACACAGACACACTCTCACACACAGACACACTCTCACACACAGACACACTCTCACACACACACACACTCACACACACACACACTCACACACACACACACACACACACACACACACACACACACACACACAACCCCAAACTAACGATAAGCACCTGCTGAAGGAATGCTCGTCTCCTGGTTTATGGCAAACCTCTATGCATTCCAGATCCTAAAAGGATGGTAGCAAAGCAGCAGCAGCAGTTCCAAGTTTTCCAGTTCATGGTAATCCTAAGAAGAGATCAGTAGCAGTTCTAACATGCATTTGAGAAATCAAATCCCACATGCTGCTGTGTGTATGTCATACAGACCCTTTAACTCTCTTCTGACCTGTCATCTAAACATCAGAAGTGTAAACAATAAGATTCACAACCTACATGCCCTTTTAGCTACTTGTTCCCCAGACCTACTATGTCTCACAGAAACCTGGCTTAAACCAAGTATGAAAGACACACAGATAATCCCACCAGGGTATGATATACTAAGAGCAGACCGAATAACTCGTAAAGGTGGCGGTGTAGCCATACTCTACAAAAATACATTACAAATCCCCCTTGCCTCTCCACAACCCCTCCTAACAAACAATGCCGAAATTCTACTTGTAAAACTTCAACCAAACAAACATAAAAGCATAAATATAGCATGTATTTACATCCCCCCAGGCAACAATAATAACAAAACCTTAGAGGACTTTCTCCACTGGTTAACTCAAACTCACCCCCCAGGAATCCATAGTGTTAGGTGACTTCAACATCGATTGGAATTCCTTCTCATCTAGCTCCCCATCTAGCAGCATAAATCTACATGGCTTTTCTCAGCTCATATCCACTCCTACCAGACTAGGTAAACCCCAAAACAAAGACAGCATCCTGGACTGGATCCTTACTAATAAAGATCCTGAGCAGTACTCAGCAGGTACTCACCCAGAGGACATGAGTGATCACTTACTCACCTATGTTATCAAATTCAAGAAAATTACCCCTTCTTACAACCATAAAAAATCAGGAATAATAATAAATTCAACGCCTCCATTTTTCAAACTGAACTTAAAGCCCACAACTGGACAATACTCAAGTCTCTTCCTCTTGAAGAGGCAGTTATCTACTTCAACACCACCTTCCTCAAGATTCTAGATTCCCATGCTCCAATACGGTCCATTAGAACTAAAACCAAAACCGCACCATGGCTCTCTAAGGAAACAAAATCCAAAATCCTATCTAGAAACAAGATGTGGGTCACATGGCGTACCTCTAAAGACCCACACTCCCACCAAACCTTCCGCAACTTAGAAATGAAACTAAAAGAATGATCTTAAATGATAAAAAACTTCTTCCTCCACCTCCAACACAAACACCTTAATAATCCACAAAAATTCTGGGCAGGCTTAAACAAGCTCCTGCACCCAGGCCAGGCAACCACCCCCACTCCAACAACTTGCAAACAACAGTGCCCTGTAAACATTGCTAACACATTCAATAGTTTCTTCACAAACTATACAATCCCTGGCCACACAATTCAAACAAACAACCAGCCCACTCCACTACCCATGCCAGCAGAATACTACAACTACATCAGATCATCTATTTACCTTCGATCCAGTACCCATATCCTCTATAACATCTCTTCTTAAAATCTAAAACCCACTAAGCTAGCAGCTGACCTTCTCCCAGCTGAGTTTCTGCAAAAAGCAGCTGAGGCCATTTCCTATCCCGTCTCCATAATCATAAACCGTACCTTGTCAGAAGCCTTCATCCCTCCATATGGAAAATGTCCCACATTATTCCTCTCCATAAAGGTGGTAGCTCACTAGAGCTAACCAACTACAGACCTATAGCTATACTCTCACCCCTGGCCAAAATTATGGAAAAGTGTGTCCACAAACAACTGATGGAACACCTCACCAAAAATAAAATTCTAGCCAACTCCCAACATGGCTTCAGGCCAAATCACAGTACCACATCAGCCCTACTATCCTTTTCTAATACCATCAATAACTTCAGAAACAATAATAAACTATCATCTGCTCTTTTCTTAGACCTCTCCAAGGCCTTTGATATGGTGAACCACATTCAACTCCTCCATACATTAAAAACTATCACTCAGCAATTCCACGCTGAAATGGTTCCAATCCTACCTGTCCAATAGGCAACAGGCTGTTCTATGGCAGGACAAATTATCCACATGCCTACCTGTTACACTTGGAGTTCCCCAAGGATCTATTCTTGGCCCTCTTCTCTTCACCATCTTTGTTAATGACCTGCCCACAATCACCCCCCCATGCCACATGCATTCAATATGCAGATGATTCGACTATCATCAGCACTGCCTCCAACCTGGCTGACCTCACTGCTTCAACCCAAGACACCTTCAACCTAATAGAAAAATGGTTCTCAAATCGTCAACTAGTTCTCAACCCCAACAAAACAAAACTACTTACTTTCTCACCCACTAACAAGACTCTTCCCCCCACCTTCTCTATTACATCCTCCAATGGAATCACTATATCACCAGAAGCTCACACAAAGCTATTAGGTGTTACCATTGATAACTCCCTTAAATTTGACACCCATTTCAATCTAACCATCAAAACCGTCAATAAAAAGCTTGGCTCTCTCTATAAAGTAAAACACTTTCAAACTCCTCATGCTAAAATTACAATTGCCAGCACACACCTACTATCAACTCTTTTCTATGCCTCCCCCCTTTTTACAAACCTAAACAAGACAACCCTTAACAAACTTGCTTCTTGTTACAATCACATAGCTAGATTTGCCACAAATTCCACCTTTAGAACGCACCACTGCACTAACTTGAAGCAACTAGGGTGGTTAGAGTTTTCCAGCCAACTCCATTTCAACCAACTCAAAACGGCTCACCAGATACTGTATCACCCAGAGAAAACACCAGCTCTGAAAAACATCATTCACCCCTATATTAACCTGCAATCTTTATGCTCCTCCAATAAGATATTAGCTCAAACTACCAAAGCCAATAATTCTGCTGGGGATTCTCTATTCTCAAACTTTGTAGGTAAAATGTGGAACTCCCTACCGACCATGCTCACCTCAGAACCTTCACTCCTACAATTCAAAAAAGCTTAAACCCCATCTCAATACTCTCTGGCAATGTCCCTGTTCCAAACCTGATTAACCACTATCATTTACCCTTCTCTTACCTCACTATCCTTAACTGCTTTTTAACAAGGCGCCTCGCCTTTGTAACTGACCTATGTTTTTTTTTATATGCTGCTGTTATTTTTTCCCAAGATGTGATGTATCTTTATATTGTATTTAGAACTCAACTATCTTCCTTTTTTGCATTAACAATGTTCATATGTCTGTTATGTACCTGGAGCTTTTCTCCCCGGGCCTCCGCTGAAAATGGACTCTCCCGGTTAACAAATGTAAAATAAATACTAAAGATGCAAGCACAGACCACAGAAGCAAAGTGAGTCCTTAAAAAAGAAATGTTAGAATTTTTTTAAATGTTTACTTAAAATTAAATGTTACAGCAGTCCTCCAGCCAGCGAATACCAGGCAACTTCTAGGGCACCCAATGCAGAATCAAGCTCTGTACCCAAGCACCCAAATACATACATAATACCAGACATTCCCCACATACGTCCACACAAACACACATACACATATGTTCATAGGTATATAGGTTCATAGGTTGGTACTAGGCCGTCGGCCCTAGGGCCTAGACAAGCCTAGCCATAACAATTCCCTGGCTATTTCTTCCCACACTATTTACTTCCCTGGACCCCTGTCTAGCAGGGTGACTGACATGATCCCCGGGGTGAATTTCATATCTCCCATCCAATCATCAAGGTTCCTTTTGAAGACGGCCAAAGAGGCACTCTGCTTGACATGCATGGGCAGTCTATTCCAGAGTATGGGTAGTCTCTGGGCCAGGAACCTATCCCTCCAGCATGTTTTGTTTATTGTGATGACAAGGTTTAGATCCCTGGAGTGTGTGGCTCTGAGGGATTGGGATTTCTTTAAGTGTAGCATGTCCAACAGCTCTGGGAGATCACCTCTGTGCAGACGATATGCGACAGAGTATAGCTGGAGTTTTTTAAGGAGGTCAGCATAGGGCATCTGCCTTAGGCCTGTGATTCTTATAGTGAGGTATTTCTGTGGTCATTCCAGTTGTTACAGATGTCTTGGGAGGTACATACCAATTGGGGCGTTGTATTCTATAATGGGTCTAATGAGGGATGAGTACAGTGGGACAATGACCTCCTTTTTCCTGGATGAAAAGTCCTTAGTGATGTGGTGTGTCACATAGAAGGATTTCCTGACTGTTGTGGCAATGTGGTTATCGAAGGTGAGACCACTGTCCACCTGTTTCCCTAAGTCTCTTATCACACTTTTGGTGTTTAGTGTACTGCCACATATGTGGTAATTCATGGGTACATGTTTTTTCCCAAAGGGGATAACTATACATTTCTTGGCATTGAGCTTGAGCCCATGGCTCTGGCACCAAGCATCTGTTTCTGTAAGGCCTTTTTGTAGAGTATTCACATCAACAAACAAGGCCCTCCAACTTGGTCACATTCACAGACAAAGTCAACCATTCACCCACACGCATGCTTCAACACACACACACACACACACACACACACACACACACACACACACACACACACACACACACACACACACACACACACACAAACATCCACCAATCAACAAATAGTAAATCATATTCACGGACACAGTCAGCCATTCACCCATAGGCATGGTTCACCACATAAACACACACACACACACACACACACACACACACACACACACACACACACACACACACACACACACATTCATCCAGCTTCATTCATGCCTCTACAGATACACAGTGACCCATCCACATGAATACATATACTGCCACCCCTGACCTCCACATCTTTGTCGAACTTACCTGCACAAGTACTGCTTCCATTGGAGTGAATGCATGACCACCTTCTTACGATGGCATTCACCTTTCCCTCCAACAGTGAAAATTTACACAGTTGAGTGAATCACCCAGCAGTGTAATTCAGAAGCTACTGACATTTCTGAGGGGAACATGTGGTTGATTAGTATTAGCCACTCCCCTGAGTGCCACCAGGACCACTCTCTGTGCTGCGGGTCTCACTAGCACGTACCCTCAATGGTAAGGTTAAGAACTGGAAAGGCTTAGCATGAGTTGGAAAATGTTCACGTTAAAGACTCCCACTCACAGTAAGTCTTTCTGAATCAAAGGGATGATGCAAATACCAGTGAGGTGGTGAAGAGATATAAATATGTGTTTTGAGCTTTTAACTTGAATGTTAATAGAGATACTGAAAAGATTTATTAGAGAAGCACTTTTTTTTGTCACAGCAAATTAAATAAAGAGGAACTGGAGTTAGTCTGGGGCGAGCTCTGAGGGAGTGAAAGCACAAAGACTAGAGCCAATAAAAATTAACATAAAGTAATGCTCATGTTACCACAGCTCACTGAAAGACCTATTCCATGTTCCTGCTTACTTTATTTTATCACTCCAAAAGTGTCTTCATCATTTATCTAAAACATGAGACAGCCTTGAATCAAAAATTAGCAGATGCAAATGCAGAGGGAATGTGCATCTCTGTTGTTCTACCCTTTGGAAATCAGCACCAAGAATTTCCCTCCATGATCTGTTCCTTTTATTCTATGTTCAGAGAGTTGTATGTTAAAAAAAATATGTATGGAAAAACAAAAAGGTATATAAGGTTATTATCTGGAGATGTCTACAGGTTCATCATTGTGCACAATACTGAATTTTAAATGATCTGTTCATTGTACAATATCAAAATAACCACTAAATTAATTGTAAGGATAATCAACATAAGAAGAAAGCAGCCAAACTGCACAAGCTTTCATCTGACACATATACCTCTCAAGTGTACCTCATTCCTATTTTTCAGTCTTAAAAACATCCACAGTATATGCTGTTCCACCCTGAAGGGGTCTGACACGCATTCATTGTTAAGAATTCTTTTAACTAATACCCATAGTAAATAATCATAATAATTCGTCAAAAGATCTCTTATAAATACCTCTTGTAAATATAAAGTTGCACATTTGACTATGCTACGAGCCTTTTAAAGTTGTCAGTGTTCCGCATTTTGCCCAATTGTTTCATATTTTGAGAGGTAGTGTTCCACATTTTGGAAACAGAAAACTTAGAGCTATACTGATACATATTTATTTGTTGGAGTTAGAACATATAACTGCTGTGCTCAACAGAATTCCAAAAGGAACAGAAAGCTCTAGCAGGTTTGGGAAATACGCTTGGCAATAATGCCACTCTGTAATACAGACTGGGAGATACAAAGGGACAGAATGCAGACATGCTGTGTTAAGGTGGGCAGGGACAGCTAGCCATAAATCTTTCAGGCAAGACAGTAGCAACTCCATATGTAGAATGATACCTGTAGAGGATGTGGTAGAGGCTGACAGAGGGAGGGCTGAAGCTATAGCATGTATAGTAGCTATACTCATAAACAGATCAATACTAAAAATATGTCCTCAAAATGTGGACAAGGTCCTTCATCATTCTCCTTTACAAAGGTGACAGCTCAATTCAACTACCTAACTATAGGCCCACAGTAATGGTAGTTTCCCTGTCCAAAGTAATGTAAAAACGTGACCTTAAACAAATCCTAGGCCATCTACTAAGGTGCAAACCACTCTCTCCTACTCACCATAGTTTTAGTTTAGGACATTACTCTGAAACAGCTCTACTTACCTTCTTGAATATAAGGAACAAATATAGAAAGTAAGGCCAGCTTGTATCCTCCTTATTCCTAAATCTCTCAAAATCATTGGCTATTGTATCCCATGCTCACCTTCTAGCTAGAATAGTCAGTGCATCCAAGCAAGCCTGCAGCTTCTTATTCTCCAACTACTACAGCAACAGGTACAAATGCATTTGGTGGCAAAACATTGACTCTTCTTACCACGTAATAGCAGTAGGTGGTCCACAGGGATCCACACTTGGTCCACTACTGTGTAACATAGTCATTAATGATGCCCACAAAAAGTAACGACTACATCAGTTGTTTAATATGCAAATTACTCTACATTAATTTGTTCTGCAAACTCACTGCAACAACTCCAAATACTAACTCATCAGTCTCACTGCAACGACTCAGAATACTGGCTTAGTGATCAGTACTAAACATGGAAAATGGATGACTGAATCCAAACCAGCCCTAAACACCAGGAGAACTAAGTTACTTCTATTTAATCCTGATTCCACATGACAACATGCTACACAATTCCATATCACATCAACAAAGAACATAGAACGTGAGCATGTAATCCAAACCAAATTATTAGGCATAATAATTGATAACAATTTGAAGTTTAACCTCCACACTGACCAAGCTATATGCATATGTCCACTTAAAAATGGGAATGCTTTATCAATGCAAATCATGCTTAACATAGACTATTATGAGCATGTTGCCAGACATAGCCAGCTTACTGTATGTTCTAGACATGGATGCCAAGAAATTCACCCCGAGAGCAAAGCTCGATCTGTGAATCTTGGCATCCATGTCAAGAGCACATAACATAGGTTTATGATCAGAGCCCAGATCATAACGCTTTGTAGTGTGTGCAGCTTTATCTGCTCCATGTGCTACTAGTTACAGAAAAAAGCAGTAAGTGCTTTTCCAGCTTTTAAAATCAAAAAACACTTAGCAAGTGCTGTTAGAAAGGCAATGTAACATACTTTCTTATGGTACTGAAAGTCAGGTATATATTACCAGCACAGACAGCAGGCAGAAGCAGATCTGTCTTTTATTCCGCTGCTGTCATGTTTTGGTCACAACTGGTAGATTTAATTGCCTAACATGATACCCGATATTAACAAGTTAAGCAGGGGACTGCTTAACAATTGTTAAGATCGGGTCTCACACTACAGAAGCGCTTAACTGATTTCCCTTTTTTCTGATATCAGAGCATAATCACTGGGCTAAACACATTACGGTGTAATTTATGATATTAATAAACTGAACATTGATATTCCCATTCCCTAGCATTCTACATGCCTCTGCAATCTTAACCGGCATCAACTCCCTTTTTCCCATTTTGCATATAGGGTTAGGGTGTCATATCAGCCATGATCATCAGCTATAGCTAATGTTCACACCATTAAGTGGCTATTCCCTACCACCATTAGTCTACCTTCTTAACCAATATCCAAAAATGCCACCTTATTGGACTTCAGCAAACATGCAATAAAATTGTCAGATTTGCAGCAAACCTCACTTGTGGAACTCACCACTGCCTGGCACTACAGATGGCAAATCGGCTAACCTGGTCTCAGCTTGTAAGAATATAAAACATGCCACACAAACCTGAAAAGAACCCAAAAATCACTAACCTCATAAACATATTATCAAGCCAGTCCTTTGAGATCACTCTCTCAAATTTTAAGGACCACCTTAAAGTGAAATGAACATCACGGTGATTCTTTATCTCTAGCAGAAGTAGTTAATTGGGTTCCTATTATGTGATCGAATTGTTGAAACTTCGAATGTAATAAAGTCAAACCCATATGTTCGAAGTTTCAACAATTCGAACATCTAAAATAGAAAAAAACAGAAAAAAGAAAAAACCTAACTAACTGCTGTAAGCAGGGGGCAAGCCCCCCCTGTACCCCCCATGTGGGGGGCTGCACACCCCACACCCCCCGCTCTTTAAATATACCAACTCTGAGATTGCACTACAGTGTGGCTTGTCCCCCTGCTTACAACTGTCAGATAATTTTTTTTTTCTTTTTTTTTTTTTTTCTTTTTTTACGTATTCAAACTTTTACAAGTTTGAACATATGGGTTCGATCATATGGCGTTCGAACTTGTAATTTTTCTTTTTTTACGTATTCAAACTTTTACAAGTTCGAACATATGGGTTCGATCATATGGCGTTCGAACTTGTAAGAGTTCGATTACGTAATATGAACCCAGCTAATCTATGGAACTCACTCCTCATAGCCAATAGATGAGAAATAAATGCAAGTTGCTTCAAGGCTAACCTAAAGGATATCTAAGAAAAAATAAGATATGCCCATGCATGTCTTCCACAGCCTCAGCTGCATGATATCACTTCTAATGCTACTATTTTGCTTTTCTTATAGACTCCATACTTCAGTAATACCAATCAAATGCATTGATAATATACTAAAGTTAGATGGAGACCCTTTGCATGCAGATTCTTTCTGCATTGTATCAGTCCTGAACACGGAACATTGATTGTAGTTGTAAGACTTCTAGTTAAAGTCTGGAAAAAATGCTTTCCTAATAAAGCCCATCAAAAACACTGTATCTTTATCTTCAGAAAACAATTGTCTAAAATAATAAAGCATGACTTGCTCCTATGAAATAAAGTACAGCTAGAGAAAATGCCTTCACTTGTAAGTCTACAGGTTGAAAAATCAGGTCTATATTATATCCTCGAATGCTTAAAAAAGCGAACGCTGATTGATTGAACTTATTTTTGCGAAACTGCAAAATATCGGTTAGCAGAAACTCGAATTTTTTCCTAGGGAAAGAATTCGGTTGTCCGTTTCTGTTGCTTCGGTATTTTCAGTGTTATGGTGGAAAGTTACCGGTCGGATTCAGTTAAGTGTGCGATTGTGTGGATGTGGGTGTTAGGGTGATTTAGGTGAGTTAGTTAGGGCTCGGGTTAGGTGTGTGTGCGATTGAGTGGACATGAGGGTTAGGGTGGATTTAAGTGAGTTAGGATTAGGGAGCGAGTGAGGTGAGTGTGCGATAGTGACGGACCTTAGGGTTAGGGTTTGGGTTAAGGTAAGTGGGTAGTTAGTGGTGTGTGCATAGTTTAATGTAGGATTAGGTATCAGATTTTAGGTATATGTGTGTGGATTTCTGTTTGTTTGGTGTGCTTGTGTTGTGTGTATGTGTTTTGGATCAGCGATTTTTTTTCCCTGAGAAAAAAATCGCTGATCTGACAGTTCGAGATTGTAAGCTTTCGCTTAAATTAGGTCAATCAATCAGCGTTCGCTTTTTTAAGCGTTGGATGATATAATATAGACCCGAAAAATCATTAGACTTGGAAAACATTACTTAATACAGAAAAAGAATAACAGAATTATTACAGCTGGTTTAACAATCTCGCAAATGTGAATTGAGTCTCACTGCTTTTCTTGTGTGCTATACTGACATTTATCATATATTTATTAATAACTTTATATATATATATATATATATATATATATATATATATATATATATATATATATATATATATATATTAATAGTGTTTGTATACACAGTTTAAAATTTTGCAAATATGTGTATTTCTGTTAAATGTTTGCTATTGCCATCATATCTTGTCATGGCTGAAAAGGGTGTCAAGACCATCCCACCTACCAAGCTATCATACATAAATAAATGAATGAATGAATGAATAAATAACTACACACATTCATACATACAAGAATAAAATAAGTAAATTAAGGGGAGCTTCATCTTTGTATGCAGTTAATATGAAGAAAGAACCAGAAAATCTTTCAAACACTAAAAAAGGGACTTTTCCCTCAACACACAAGATCAGTTTAGATGTTCTACACATTACTTCACCCCTTATTAAAACACAGTTTATTACTATCCTCCACACATTGTGAGGACGATATATTATGTTATCAGAAGCCAAGGCAGCAACTTTCATTCAATCTCATACCAACATAAACACTAGTCGGAAGCAGAAGAGGAAGCCACAGATATGTGAGGCTGAAAAAGGCCTTCAGAGAGAAGTTCAAAAACAGCCAGGAAGCTCACCTGCAGGGATAACATGTACCTGACTCTGTGGCTCTGGTGATGGATTTCAGATTGCAGTCAAAACAACTGTGGTTCAACTAGTGACCTTAGCAGTGGAGGAACCAAGCAGGAAGGGCTAGGAGTGAACAGGCATGACATGCTTACCTGACCCACAGGGGAAGGAATTGAGTGCACTCAGGGGTACACATTGGACTGTATTAACTTCCTGGTGGAGATCAGGAAGCTCATCTCTCATGTCAAAGGGGGCACAGGTATGAATGGATGGAGAGAGAGAATGTCATCCTCTGTCATTCCATTGCATTACATTCCCCTATGCCTTGTCATATGCAGACATTAGGGATAGCAGAAATAAAAAAGAAAAAGAGCTAAAACCACCCCTGATGGCTGACTGACTAATGGCCCTTCATTCCTGACCCTTACCCCAATCATCATCATAGGTTCATAGGTAGGTACTAGGCCATCGGCCCAAGGGTCTAAATAAGCCTAGCCAACAAGGTTCCCTGGCTTACGCCACCCAAGAAAGTTAATTTCCTGTGCCCCTGTCGAGCAGAGCCACAGAAGTGATCCTCGGGGTGTATTTCCTATTTCCCATCCACTCATCAAGATTTTTCTTGAAGAGCGCTAATGAGGAACTTTGCTTGACACAGATGGGTTAGCTTGTTCCAGAGTATAGGAAGTCTCTGGGACAGGAATCTATCCCTCCAGCATGTCCTGTTTATTGTGGTGACAAAGTTTAGGTCCCTAGAGTGTGTAGCTCGGAGGGATTGGGATTTCTTTAGGTGTAGCGTGTCCAACAGCTCTGGGTTTAACATAGCTTTATATGTTAGGCAGAGATCTCCTCGGAGTAAGCGATATGCTACAGAGTAAATAGGTTCATAGGTTGGTACTAGGCTATTGGCCCTTGGGCCTATACAAGCCTAGCCATAACAATTCCCTGGCTATTTCTTCCTACACTATTTACTTTCTTAGACCCCTGTCTCATAGGGTGAATGATGTGATCCCTGGGGTGAATTTCCTTTCTCCCATCCAATCATCAAGGTTCCTTTTGAAGAGGGTCAAAGAGGCGCTCTGTTTGACATGTATGGGCAGTCTATTCCAGAGTCTGGGAGTCTCTGGGTCAGGAAACTATCCCTCCAACATGTTTTGTTTATTGTGATGACAAGGTTTAGATCCCTGGAGCGTGTGGCTCTGAGGGATTGGGATTTCTTTAAGTGTAGCATGCCCAACAGCTCTGGGTTTGACATGGCCTTGTATGTTAAGCAGAGATCGCCTCTGAGTAGACGATATGCGACAGAGTATAGCTGATGTTTTTTAAGGCAGTCAGCATAAGGCATCTGCTTTAGGCCTGTGATTCTTTTAGTGAGGTATTTCTGCGGCCCTTCCAGTTGTTGCAGATGTCTTGAGAGGTACATACCAAATGGGGCATTGTATTTTATAATGGGTCTAATGAGGGATGAGTACAGTGGGACAATGACCTCCTTTTTTCTTGATGAAAAGCCCTTAGTGATGAGGTGTGACTGTTGTGGCGATGTGGTTATTGAAGGCGAGACCACTGTCCACCTTTGTCCCTAAGTCTCTTATCACACTTTCAGTGTTTAGTGTACTGCCACCTATGTGGTAATTCATGGGTACATGTTTTTTTCCCAAAGGGGATAACTATACATTTCTTGGCAGTGAGTTTGAGCCCATGGCTCTGGCACCAAGCATCTGCTTCTGTAAGGCCCTTTTGTAGAATATCCACATAATTTGGGGATTCAATAACGGCTCCCAGTTTGCAGTCATCTGCGAACTTTGTTAGCCAGAGTCCCTTAGTGTTGGCCTGTACTTCAGAGAAGTAGATGCCAAACAAGAGAGGTCCCAGGACTGAACCCTGAGGTACTCCACTTGTCACTTGTCTGGAGCTGGATTTGTAGTCAGCTACTTTTACAGTGTGGGTTCTATCAGTAAGACAGTTGGCAACCCATCGAGTGACGTAGTAATGCTGGAGTTTTTTGAGACAGTCAATGTACGGCATCTGTTTGAGGCCAGTAATCCTCTTTGTGAGGTACCTCTGTGGCCTTTCCAGCTGCTGTAGATGTCTTGTGAGGTACATTCCAAAAGGGGTGTTGTACTCTATAATGGGTGTAATGAGTGTCGAGTAGAGGGGAACAATGACCTCTTTTTTCCTGGATGAGAACCCTTTTGTGATGAGGTGTGCCACATAGAAGGATTTCCTGACTACTGTGGTGATGTGATTATCAAAGGAGAGACTACTGTCCTCCTGGTTCCCAAGGTCTCTTTTCACACATTTGGTGTTAAGTAGACTGCCATTAATGTGGTAGTTCATGGGTACAGATATTTTTTACCAAAGGGGATGACAATGCACTTTTTGGCACTGAGCTTGAGGCCATGCCTCTGACACCAGGCATCTGTCTCAGTGAGGCCCTTCTGTAGGATGTCCACATCATTTGGGGACTCGACTATGACTCCTAGTTTGCAGTCATCTGTGAACTTCATTAGCCAGAGGCCTTCTGTGTTAGCCTGTACTTCAGAGAAGTAGATACCAAACAGGAGAGGTCCCAGGACTGAACCCAGTGGTACTCCACTTGTCACTGGTTTGAAGTCAGAATTCGAGTCTGCAACTTTTACAGTGTGGGTTCTGTCAGTGAGCCAGTTGACAACCCATCTTGTGACAGGGATTTATACCTAGTTTAGTGAGTTTAGCTATAATTCCAGAATGGGGGATGGTGTTGAAAGCCTTGGTGAGGTCAAGATAGGCTGTGTGAACCACCTTACCCTCGTCTACAGCTTTGGTGACTGCCTCAAAGAAGTCAATCGGGTTCAGAAGGCATGATCTGCCTTTCACAAATGCGAACTGGGTGGGGTCCAGAGTTTGGAGGTTATCAATGTCTTTGTTTATGAGTTCCATGATGATATGTTCCATGGCCTTGCATCAGGTTAATAGGGCGATAGTTCCCAGGATCAGTGGTGGCTCCCCCTTTGTGGAGTGGGATAACTGTTGCTGTGTGCCATTCAGTGGGCACAAAGCCTGACGTGAGACTATGATTGAACATGGTGCTTAGGTCGGGAACCAGTTAGTTCTGAAGTTCATGTAAAACGCAGCCTGGGATGTTGTCTGGTCCCATGGATGCTGTGATTTTGGTTTTAGAGAGTGCAGGTTTCACCTGCATAGATGTGATTACAGGGACTCTGCATTCTTCCTGCATAGATATGTGCCCTTTAGAGGATGAGAGAGGGGTAAAGTTAGCACTGAACCTATCTGCCTGGATGTTGGCAATATCAGTTGGTTCTGTAATTTTCATGAAATTGTGCTGTAACTCAGAGCAGATCTGGGTGTTGCCATTGAAATTCTTGACATAGCTATAGAATGCTTTGTGGTTGCCCTTAGAATCAATGGTGATTTTGTTTCTGTAGCTAGCTTTAGAGGACCTTATAAGGGATCTCAGCTTTTTACTGAGGCTGACCAGGGAGCTCCTCCACTCATGGGATTTTACTCTCTTTTGCAACAGTTTCTTCCTTCTGTTTTAGAGTTTGTTTATGGCAGGGGTCCTTTTTTGGAGGATAGCGTCTTGGTTCTGTTTGGGATAGCATGATCCATGCACTTGTGTAAGTGCTTATACAGTGCATTTGTGTATGATTCAGCAGTTGTAACTATATTGTCCATCTGAATGGGTGTCATGAAGTTCACCACTTATGTCTTAAGAAGCATGAAGTTTTGGAGACATTTTTTACTGTGGTTTCCTTAATGGTGGGTGGGGGTGGGATGCAGATATCTAGGGTGATTAGCTTATGGTTGGATCTGACCAACGAGGAGTTGATCTCAGGTGTGGAACACCAGTCACTCATGTTGGTAATGACTTGGTCTAGGATATTGTTGCCCCTGGTGAGGGTGGGGATAAGTTGATCCAGGGCATTGGAATTTATGAATTTCAGAAAGCGTTGAGTGAAGGAGTTGGTGCATGAGTTTTCCCAGTTAATGGTGGGGTAGTGGAAATCACCCATTTTTAGGGTGTTTGGTTGAACCCTAATATTTTCCAGTATATCAAGAAAAGAGGAGTGGAAATCCTGGGGCATGGTGGGGGATCTGTAGCAAGCTATAATTTGGATTGCAGTTTTGCCCAGAGTTAGTTGCACGTGGATAACCTTGGATACATTATGCTGCGCAACTAGCCTGGAGGTGTGGATATCCTTAATGAAT
This sequence comes from Protopterus annectens, assembly GCF_019279795.1. NCBI lineage: Eukaryota > Metazoa > Chordata > Ceratodontiformes > Protopteridae > Protopterus > Protopterus annectens. The sequence continues at coordinate 863,989,411 of NC_056743.1, read as the reverse complement.
ATGGACACACCTCTGCCTTTGGTGTTCTGGTCCAGGTTAGATGGCCGAAAAGTGTGGTAGGAGTTATAGCCTGGTAATGCAGGGGTGTGCTCTACAGCCTTGAACCAGGTCTCAGCCACTGCACAGATATTGATGTTCTCAATTTTAAGGAGTGCCTCGAGGGAGTGCATTTTGAGAGTTAGACTTCTAGTACTGAGTAGCATTACCCTCAGTTTTTGCTTGCCTGTTCCTGTTATGGTGGTGAATCTTTCATTTGAACCTTGCCTAAAAAAGGCACTATAGGGACGGCAAAAGCCTTAGCCAGTATCCAGAATCCCAGGGGTGACAGGTGCAGGCCATCTCTGGCAAAGCATCCTGGTCTGTCGACCATGTCGTCCCAGGCAGACAGGTACTGGATCCCCTTAGAATAACATCAGAAGCTTAGCCAATTGTTGAAGTCAATCATTTTGTCCTTGTACTCCAGTATCATTCTGGGCGATGGCAGGATGCTACTCAGGGTTAGGGTCATACCTGCCGGGGCTACAAGATCGGAGAGCTCTTTCATGTCTCTTTTCATGTAGTCCAGGGAGGTACAGCTCAGGTCATTCACACCAACATGGACAATGACACAGTCATATTTGTACTTGTTCTGGACTGACCTGAGTGCATGGGATATCCTGGCACCTAACAGGCAGCTGACAGTAACCGTCTCCTTGTTTAGCCTGGTGAGTGGGACATCAGTGTGCCTGACTATAGAGTCACCTAGTCACCTATGACTAGTGTGTTGGGTATGTTGGTTTGCCTTATGGGCTGTGGTTTATTGGCACACCGAGTATGTGGGCTATGTGTCATTTGGGTTGTGTTGGGGGGGTGGAGATTGCTTGCATTTCTGCTTTGGAGGTTTCTGTTGTTTGAGCAGATTATTATTGAGAGTCTCTGCGAATGTTTTTTTGTTTCTATGTGTGGATTTTGGTGATGTAGGTTTAGTGGGACTATGTGATGAGTGTGGTGTGGTGGAAGTGTTTACCTTCTCCTCTTGACTGTCAAGTTCAGTCTTGGTTGGAGAGAACTTTACCTCCAGTTTGGCTAGATAAGTGCATCTCTCACAGGTTGTGGTGTTGGGTGTCAGGAGGAGAGGATTGCCTGTGTACATGAGGCAATTGCTACATTGCCTCAAGATGCCCAGATTCATCAGATAGACAGGAGAGAACACTGGGAGCTGACCCTTGGACATGCCTGAATAAAAAACTACTTTCCTCTAGACAAGTGAGGAAAGTGAGTATAAGAGCTGTTTTTCTCTAAGCAAGTGAGGAAAGTAAGTACAAAAACTGTTGTCCTCTAAGTAAAAAGGAAGGTTGAGTACTGTAGTAATTTGTAGCTTATTTAGTGCTAACAACAAGTTCTGAACAAGTGCTGAGCATGAATAAGCAAATTCAAGTGCTAAAACTAAGAATCTGTACCTGGTCTTGTGGTAGATAGGCTACCTAATGCTTACCACTCCCACTGATAAGCTAGAATGCTTCCCTCCAACACAGAAAGGCTTGGGGGGCTCAGAAGCTTACAAACAGTCCTGGATACAGCAAATCTGTATCTGGACTAGACTAGATACTGGAAAGGTGGGAAACAAGTGCAAACGCATACTTTTAAACCAGAAAGTTGAAAGAGATGAAAAATCTGCCCAAACAGCCAATAAACTACAATTTCTGGGCCAGAAACCACTCTTGTGGTAGACAGGCTACCTAGTGCTTACCATTCCCACTGATAAGCTAAAAGGCTTCCCTCCAACACAGAAAGGCTTGGGGGGTCAGAAGCTTACAAGCAGTCCTGGATACAGCAAATCTGTATCTGGACTAGAGTAGTTATAGGAAAGGTGGGAAATGAGTGCAAATGTGGGCTTTTAAACCAGAAGTTTGAAAGAGATGGAAAAACTGCCCAAATGGCCAATAAATTGCAATTACTGGGCCAGAAACCACTCTTGTGGTAGATAGGCTACCTAGTACTTACCACTCCCACTGATAAGCTAGAAGGCTTCTCTCCAACACAGAAAGGCTTGGGGGGCTCAGAAGCTTACAAACAGTCCTGGATGCAGCAAGTCTGTATCTGGACTAGACTAATTACAGGAAAGCTGGGAAATAAGTGCAAACGCGGGCTTTTAAACCAAAAAGTTGAAAGAGATGGAAAACTGCCCAAATGGCCAATAAACTACAATTTCTGGGCCAGAAACCACTCTAGTGGTAGATAGGCTACCTAGTACTTACCACTCCCACTGATAAGCTAAAAGGCTTCCCTCTAACACAGAAAGGCTTTGGGGGCTCAGAAGCTTGCAAACAGTCCTGGTTACAGCAAATCTGTATCTATCATCATCATCATCATCAGCCTCCTTTTTCCCATTTTTCTACATGGGATCGGGGTATCGTGATAACTGTCGCCAGCTCTTTCAATTCAGTCCCACACTCCTGCCTTCTTCAACACTCATGCCTGACTGTCGCAGATCTTCTTTCACACAATCCAACCACCTCTTTGCTTGACATCCTCACTTACTTTACCATCTTCCTGTCTGTCTCAAATCTTCCTCACCAGATTGTCTTCTGGTTTTCTACACATGTGCCCAAACCACCGTAATCTGTTCTCTTTGATCTTTTCTGCAATTGGAGCTACTTTGGCTTCTGCTCTTATGTCCTCATTTCTTCATCTGTCCCACAGTGTGCATCCTGTCACCTTTCTCAGGCACTTCATTTCCATCACCTCTAGCTTCTTCAACTGTTCTGCCTTTACTGCCCAGGTTTCTGTACCATACAGTAGTACTGGTCGCACCACTGTCTTGTACACCTTGCTTTTCAGCTTCTTTGGCATTCTTCTGTCATAGACTACACCTGATACTCTATGTCAGTTGGCTGAAGCCCCTCTGATTCTAGCTTTGACCTCTTCATTCAGACTACCCTTCTCCTCAACTACTCCTCCCAGATACTTGAAACTGTTTACCTGTTCCACTATCTTCTCTTCTATCTCTCTTCTCAGCTTCTTCTGATTTCCCCAATTTGCTCCTATTACCACTGTCTTATCTGTGCTTAGTTTCATCCCATGTGCCTTCAGATTTGCATTCCATTCTCCTTTCCTTTGCTGAAGGTCTAGCCCAGAGTCTGCCTGTACTGCCACATCGTCTGCATACAGCAGCTTTGTTGATACCTCCCCTTCAACTTGTTTGCTAATGTAGCCCATCACCAGTATGAAATGCAGTGGGCTCAGAGCTGAACCCTGATGTACACCCACACCCACTGGGAACCCCTCTGTGAGGCTGAACACTGTCCATACTTGAGTCATTGGGCCCTTGTACATAGCCTGCACTAATTCTACCAATGTTTCTGTTACTTCATACCACCACAGTACTGCCCAGATCAGCTTTCTTGGGACCTTGTCACATGGACTGTCTCCTTAATCTCTAGCTTTTTCTCAAGTATCTGCCTCAATGCAAACATTGGATCAGTTGTGCTGCACCCTTACCTCAATAGTGGGGTATAAATCAGTTGACTGGCTGTAGAGGGAGATGGTGATCAACAGACGTTGAGAGAAAACAGTGCAAAAAGAAAGGACAACATGTGATGCTACATACATATAAAGTGGTGGATTGTCATGTGGTGCTGCACACATATAATGTAGTGGGTCATCATGTGGTGCTACACACATATAATGTGGTGGGTCATCATGTGGTGCTACACACATATAACTTGGTGGATCTTCATGTGGCACTATACACATAATGTAGTGGGTCATCATGTGGTGCTACACATGATGACCCACTACATTATATATGTATAATGGGTCATCATGTGGTGCAACACAAACATATAACGTGGTGGGTTGTCTTGTGGCAAGATGCCTTACAGCTACTTAGAGCTCCAGAAACAACAGTAAGGCTAATGTTAGGACCTCACAATGATTGCTGAAGGGGCTGGTGAGAGGGGAAAAAGCAAATAATAACAAATGTGATTCGGGAATGGCCCAAACTCAAACAGTTTATAGGAAGTCTTCAGGATAGGCAAACAAATATATTCAGGATAGATATCACTTTCTCACTGACTCTTTTCTGGATTTCCTTGTAACCATTCAGTTATAAAGACATTCACATAAGAAGTTTAAGGAATTTTTAGATCCCAGGATTAAAGATGATCACATGCATACATTAGGGATGGGGAAAAAAATGAATACCTTGATTACAATAACTTTTTGCTGAATAAAAGTATATATTTCATAATTTTGATGCATTGTATTTTAAAATACTCATAATGCTTACTGAATCAGTCAGACCTGGTCTTTTATAATCATTTATTTTGAGCTACCATTTTAATTCCCTAATTTCTAATTTGTTCTTCCTATCTCCCCCACTCACTTTCTTCTATATTCTCGAACACAAAAAAGAAAAATGTGAATGCCTAAATTTTAAATCTGTTTTGTTCCATGTGTTAGAGAAAGTAGATGAAGGTGGTATTAAAGGAAGTTACTGTAAGCTAAAGATAGTTGCTAATATATAGAATTTCAGAGGTATGAAATATTTACAGATGGTTTTGAAAAATGTTTCAGTTTTTAGATCACGTGATTAATTGATTAGGTATTTAAATATTGAAGGCAGTGTGAGTCGTATGGTTCTGAGGAAGTCATGTAATAAATGCCAAAAGTGCTCAACCTACAAATGATCTGTGTTATTTTGAAATAATTCCTCTGTTAGAGTGTTTGTTCTGGTTTTACCACATCAGGACTAACAATGCAACATGTGATGAAAGATTTCTTTCAACTACAAGTTGTCATGGATGTCTGGAACCAATTTTCAGTTTCCTCAGTAGCAATGTATCTAGTCTCATATTGAAAACTCCAAATGAAATAGAAGATGGGTAAACTCAAATATTACCACATACTGTTGTAGTGGCATCTTCTTGAAGATTTATTGTTATGGAAACTATCTTACATGAAATTTGCAGGCTGTTTTTTCTTTAGCTTTTTGTGAAATTCACTTTTGGGGTTTTGTTATCAAGTGCATGTAGTGATGTTTGTGACATGCATGTAAACCTTACTACACTGAATCCCTTTGGGAGTAAAATGAAAGTTCATTTTAAATAGCAGTGGTGCTGTGGTAGCGTTGTCACCTCACAGTAAGACGTTGTCTTGTTTAATTCTCAGCTAGAGGGTCTTCTGTGTGGAGACATGCGTAAATGGGCGTACCTTCGTTGAAGGTTGTGTATTAGGGCTGGCAACTCGGCACGTAAAAATCTACTGCCAATCATTAGCGGACGGGTGTTCCGCTGTGGCGACCCCTAACCGGGAAAAGCCGAAAGACACACACACTTCGGTGAGGTCATGCTGTTCTACACTTGCAACTATGTGATACTGACAAGTGTTTACATTAACCCTTGATTTTCACTGAAATAACGAACAAAGCATGTATGAAAAAAAATTACATATGATAAATTCCAATATATAAAAGCTTATGCTGGTTGCATGTTCTATGATTTATGCAATGTTGCTGTATAGGTTCTCAAATGTAAAGAAAATATATATTTTAATTTGAGAAATTAGAATATCTTCTCAGAATATATTTTGTTTTCATAGCTCAGCTGGAATAGCTGATCTCTATCAGTTAGTGGTGGTGTGAGTTGCCATATTGTCTGTATAGCAGTACAGAAGCCTAAGTGTCAGGAAAGGTCATTACTAATTTGCAGGATCTGTTTCATCATCTGGGGTACACACCCCATTTTATCTAGTGCTGTAGAAGAAGATGCAATCAGTGGCACTGTATGGCAGCACTTTACATATAGGTGGTGTGTTTTCCAAAGCCTGAACGCCAGTCAGAGATAAGTCCAGCTGTGCTAGTTCAGGGTGTCCAGCAAGACATACATCATGTTAGTTTATTAAAAGGGGTAGAAAGGAGAATACAGCGTAGTAAGCAAAGGAACACACAACAGGAACACTGTAAGGTCCTTCACCGACAAACAATGCACTATCTTTCCCCTGCATGTGCATTTCTTGTGGCAAAGGACCCATTTCTACATATATATATATATATATATATATATATATACACACACACACACACACACACACACACACACACACACACACACACACAGAAGTGGGGTGAAAGAAACAATATGAGAGGAATGAAAGATGAGGGCAGGCAGTGGGGATACTCAAATGTATGGAAGACCACAGGCAAGCAAGAACAGATACAGACGCACTAAGCATGGAGTCACAGGAGGCAAATATACGAATAAACAAAGGGTAGGCAAATGACTGGGAATAGGACAGACTACAGGCACATTGGCAGCTCTTGACTTTCCAATGGAGACATCACCAGGATACAGCGCGTGACTGACCTTGGTCCAGGTGGCCAATGGTTATGGCTATACCTATCCAGGAGGCCTTAGAGCATTAGGCAGCCAGTCGAGCAAGTCTGCTGTGTACTGGAGGAAGGGTTTTTAGATGGCAACCAGAAGGTCATTACCTAGACAGTCTCAGCCTCCTCTACATGCTGAAGTTCTGGTACAATCAGGGCTCAGAGAGAAAACCTAGTTGTCACCACTTTACCTGTACTGATATATATTCAGTGTGACTTATTGTGGCTGCTGCTGGTGGGTGTCATGGTGGTCACAGTGGTCCTGCTGCTGCACTGGTGGAAGGTTCTGGGAATGCTGATTGGCTTGTCTGATGATGCTGTACTATATGACACTACTTGCAGCAAACTGAATCTCTGAAAGGTGGCAGCAGGGGCATACAGCAATGCCACTGAGATGTGTCCAACAGATTAACCAATACTTCAACAGCTGAACAGATGCTATAACAGATTTCTGGTTTGTGCATGGGAAATGTTATACTGATGTTCAGATATGCCTTTCTGGTTTTACATGGACTTCATCAACCAGAGCTTTGCAGGAGGGGGACCTACATTACCTGTAACACATTAAAGATGGAAAGGAGAGATGGGTTGAGGGGGTTAGTGATGTGCAACTGTTATGTATGTGGCTGTGGGTACATAATTGCACCACTGTGCCTGGACTCACCTACTAGGTGACCCTGTGAGATGACTTATATGCCATAGTGTACTCATTACCTGAATTCTCTGTGAAAAGATGGGTTATTAGCCCCAGTGCATTGTATTTGATGGAATGGTAGTCCATCTTATTGATATAATGCTGTCCAGGGATGCAGGGCTGGGAACGTTTTGGTATATAGCTGAAATTTATGTCTCACAACACTTCAGGGAGGCTAGACATATCACAGAAATCATGCAGAATGGTTAATGCTCTCCTCCCTGCTGTGTCTGCAAAGCAGATGTACTCATGCACTTGTGCAAGCAATGCATCAAGGAACATTTTGAATATTTAATGGTCTGACACCTGCAATATACATAAGGTGACCCCCATACCAGTTTGTGGGCCATACATTTTAAACAATGCCTGTATAATGTCTCTAGCGATGGGTGGCCAGTCTCAGACCTGATGGTCTATTAATTGGTGGGAGATAATCCTCTGCCAGTACACTTTTCTACTGTCTGAGCAGCCATGTTGTGCAAACATTTGATGTTAGGAAATGCTGATTCACTCAGGTTTCTGCTGCTACTAACATATCTGCTTGCTATACCACCATTTTTGGCATGCTTTATACTCAGTTGTAACCAGCTAAACATTGAGCTGAAAATGCCAAAATCCACACCACCAAAATTACAAAAACTAAACAAAAACATATTCTTTGCAAAGGGAAAAGCTCCCCTTTCCCCTTCACCCGCTCCCACTAACTACATATATCAACTCTGAGATTGCAGTACTGGGAGGAAAAGGCCAATTTCCTGATCCCCACTCTTCCACAATCTGACATAACAGATTTCCTCTTTACTTCTCTGCTTCATTGTGGTGAATTTTGATATATTCAGTTCAATATTAAGCCATTCAGCAATACGGGCTGTCGATAAACTGACATAGACTTGATGCAATCACCTGTACTTCCCATCAGACAGCTAGGAATTGCAACTTACCTTCTTGTACCTAGTTTGCATGTCATTATGCAGTCATCAGACTGCACTTTGTCCTGTACTTGTCATTGTATAGCCATCTGCATACCCTTTTTCTGTATCTTTTGAGTTGTTACCCATAGAGCTATATGGTTCAATGAATCACTACCCTGATATATGTCTGGCTTCTGGAGCAAGAATGTACTACAGACCTCACTGTCTGTGGACACCGCCATCAGGTCTCTTAAAATAATTAAGTCATGCATTCACTTCAATCTGGAGAGTTTGTTTTCTCCATTATTATTGTCGTTACAGTGTAGTTACACCAGAATATATTTTCTAAAGGTCCTGCCATCATTTGATATATATTACTCATACCACCACCTTCCATAGGTTCATAGGTTCATACTAGCCTATCTGCCCTAGGGCATTTGTAAGCCTAGCCAGAGTGTGTTTGGCTTTCGCCACCCATTTAAATGAATTTTATTATGCCCTTTTTCGAGATTTAGTTTACTGTGCCTCTGTCTAACAGTGACACAGAAGTGATACCCGGGGTAAACCTGCGATCTCCCATCCACTCATCAATATTCCTCTTGAAGGGAGTCAGTGAGGGACTCTGCCTAACTTGGACTGGGATTTTATTCCAGAGTGAAGTGGGCCTCTGGGTTATGAATCTGTCCCTCCAGCATGTCCTATTTATTTCTTGCTGAGGTTCAAGTCCCTCAAGCACGTAGCTCGATGGGATTTGGATTTTATGAGGTGCAGCATGTCCATTAATTCCGGGTTGGACATGGCTTTATACATCAAGCACAGATCGCCTCTAAGCAAGCGGTATGCAACCGAGTAGAGCTGGAGTTTCTTTAACTGGGCAGCATATGGCATCTGTTTGAGCCATTTGATCCTCTTGGTGAGGTACTTTTAGGGTCTTTCCAGTTGCTGCAGGTGTCTGGTAAGGTACATCCCAAAAGGGGCATTGTACTCAATTATGGGCCTGATGAGTAAAGAGGCACAATGACCTCCCCTGATCTAGATGTGAATCCCTTCATGATTAGGTGGGCTATATAGAATGTTTTTCTAACCACTTTGGCCACGTGGTTGTCAAATGAGAGATTGCTATCAACTTGGGTCCCCAGGTCCCTAATTACTTCTTCCGTACTTAATGGATTACCACCTATGTGGTAATTTGTGGGCACTTTGTTTTTGCCACAGGGGATGACTATACACTTTTTGGCATTTAGCTTGAGGCCATGGCTCTGGCACCAGTTGTCTTTTTCTATGAGACCCTTTTGGAGGATGCTTGTGTCAGCTGGAGAGTTGATTATGGTGCCCAGTTTGCAGTCATCTGTGAACTTGGTCAGCCACAGTCCTTCCGTGTTGGCCTGTACCTCCGAGAAATATATACCGAACAAGAGAGGTCCCAGGACTGAGCCTTGTGGGACGCCACTTGTAACTGGTTTGGAGTCTGACATGGCTCCAGCAATTCTAACCATGTGGGTTCTGTCCTTGAGCCAGTTTGCAACCCATCTAGTGACATAGGGGTTTATATTTAAGCTGGATAGCTTATCTATGATGCCCAAGTGGGGTATTGTATTGAAGGCTTTTGCGAGGTCTAGGTAGGCTGTGTGGACCACCTTCCCCTCGTCAATGGCCTTGGTGACTGTTTCAAAGAAATCGACCAGGTTTAAGAGGCAGGATCTTCCCTTAACAAAGCCAAACTGGGTAGGATCCAGTGTCTGTAAGTCCCCAATATTTTTATTTATGAGTTCCATGATGATCCTTTCCATAGCTTTGCAGACCAAGCTAGTCAGGCTTATGGGACAATAGTTTCCAGGATCCGTTGAGGCACCACCTTTGTGGAGAGGGACCACTGTTGTTGTACGCCACTCTTTGGGTACATATCCTGTAGTAAGGCTGAGATTGAACAGTAGCTTTATGCTTGGGTTCAGCTCATCTTAGAGTTCATGTAGGACACAGCCGGGGACACCGTCTGGTCCCATTGATGCTGTGTCTTTTGCTTTGGAGAGGGTGTTTTTTATCTGAGCATCTGAGATGTCAGGGGGTAGCACTCTGCTGGAATAGATATTTGCTCTTTTGGTGGGGGGGGGGGGAGTTTGCGCTGAACCTGTCAGCCAGGATGTTGGCAATGTCTGGGTTCAGTGTATTTTTTGTCATTTTGGACTAATTCTGAGCATATCTGGGAATTCCCACCCAGGTTCCTAACATAACTAAAGAAAGCTTTGTGATTATCATTAGTGTCCTGTGCAATTTTTCTCTCGAAGCTGGCCTTAGATGACTTTATGAATGCCCATAGTTTTTTGCTAATACTGATCAGAGATGCCTTCCCTTTTTGGGATTTTGCTCTATCGTGTAGTAACTTCCTTCTTCTATTGTATAGTTTGTTTATGGCTGGGGTCCACCAGACAGGACGCCTGCCTTTGGGGGATTGGGTCTTAGTTTTATTTGGGATTGCATGATCCATTTATTCCTGAAAGTGTTCATAGAATGTGTTTATAAAGGATTCTACGATCTGGGCTGTATTTTCCACAGGCCCGGGGGCTTTGAAGGATTCCAACTCGGTTTTGAGTAATGTGAAGTTTGCTTTAGAGAAGTTTTTCACTGTGGTTTTCTGGGCAGGGGGTGGGGTCAGGATGTGGATATCCAGTGAGATTAATTTATGGTCTGATCTTACCAGTGAGGGATACACTTCTGGTCTGGAGCTTAGAGTCCCCATGTTGGTGATGATCAGGTCCAGTATGTTTTCCCCTCTTGTGGGAGTGGTCACAAGTTGTTCCATAGCATTTGAGTTTATAAATTCTAGGAACCTTTGGGCTAGGGTGTTGGAGCTAGAGTAATGCTTCCAGTCTATGTTTGGGTAGTTGAAGTCGCCCAATATAATGGTGTTTGCAGAGACCTTCATATTTTCCAGTGTTCTCAGGAAGGCTGAGTGGGGTTCCTGGGTTTGGGAGGGTGGTCTTTAGCAGGCTATAAACTGGAAGGCAGTTTTACCCACTGTTAGTTGCACATGGACAATCCCCGATGCTTCGTGCTGTGCCACCAACCTGGAGGTGTGGGTATCTTTGACGAATATTGATACTCCCCCTCCTTTTGTGGTTCGGTCCGAGTTTTGGGGCCGAAAAGCATGGTATGAGGTATAACCTGGTAGTGCTGGGGTGCTCTCGGGAGCCTTGAACCAGGTTTCTGTTACTGCACAGATATCGATGTTCTCCATGCTAAGGAGAGTTTCGAGTGCGTGCATCTTGAGGTTTAGACTTCTGGCATTGAGTAGCATTACTCTTAGTTTCTTATCCCTTGTGATACCTATGGAGGTGGGTTTGTCTTTTGAGCCTTGCCTAAAAGGTGGGTTTGTCTTTTGAGCCTTGCCTAAAAAAGGCACTATGGGGGTGGCAAGAGCCTTTCCCAATATCCAAAAGCCCAGGGGTGACAGGTGCAAGCCGTCCCTAGCGAAGCAGCGTGGCTTGTCGAGCATGTCATCCCAGGCTGACAGGCATTGGATCCCCTTTGAATGACACCAATGCTTAAGCCAATTGTTGAAATTGATCATCTTGTCTTCATATTGTGGTATCATTCTTGGTGAGAGTAAGATGCTACTCAAGGTCAGGGTCATACCGGCTTGGGCTACATGCTCAGAGAGCTCCTCTATGTCTCTTTTCATGTAGTTCAGGGAGGTACATCTCAGGTCATTCACACCAGCATGGACAATGACTGAGTCATATTTGTACTTGCCTTGGAGTGACCTGAGTGCTTCTGTTTGTGGCGGATCCTAGCGCCCAACAGGCAGCTCACCGTGACCTTCTCCTTGTTCAGCCTGGTGAGTGGGACGTCAGTGTGCCTGACGATAGAATCACCTACAAGTGTATCAGGTGTGTTGTTTAGCCTTAAGGGTTGTGACTGCTTGGTACACTGGCTTTGTGAACTATGTGTTGCATGTGTTTTGTTTTGGGGTAGCGGTTGCTTGGGTGTCTGCTTTGGAGGTCTCTGCTGCTTAGGCAGAATTTTATTTAGAGCCTCCGAGTATGTTTTTGTGCGTTTATGTGTTTGGTTTGCTGTCGTGGTAGGTCTATATGAGACTGGAATTGTAGTGAGTGTGGATACCTTCTCCTCCTGACTGGTTACGCCAGTACTGAGTTGAGAGAGCTGAGCCTCCAGTTTGGCTATATGGTTGCATCTCTCACATATGTTGGAACTTGTTGGGAGGAGGAGAGGGTTGTCTGTGTACATGAGGCAGTTGTAACATTGCCTCAAGATTCCCAGATTCACCAGCTGGACATGAGAGGATACTGCCAACTGACCTTTGGACATGCTAGAATAGTACAGGGAACTCTTTTAAAATTGAAAAAAAAAGGGCCAATGGGGAGTATATGACAACAAGATATTTTCTTTAACTTTGATGACCTTATATTTTATTTTATTTCCCTTCTTCTGAGCGTTCTGCCTAGAGTTGCCAAAATTCACCTATGCGCATGGTTTATACTCATTGCCAATATGCTGCACCCAGTGCAGACTGCATAAGCAAAACACTACGTGGGAAAAAGACAAACCAGTCAGGAGAGGCTAAGTGCTGTTTACCACAGGTGAAACTATACATAATAATATAGATTCATAGGTAGGTACTAGGCTGTTGGCCCTGGGGCCTATATAAGCCTAGCCAAAAAGGTTCCCTGGCTTTCGCCACCCTAGGTATGCAGGCATACATGCATTCTGGGTGTGCACAATAATGCCTCAATATGCAAAACTATGGCTTAAGCTAAGTAACGATTTGAAATGTTGGGATGTGCTAGAGCAAGTCCAGAAATATAGAGACTGAATGGCAGAAAGAACAGTCATACATATACTAAGTCCGAGATGCCATTTCTCACAATATTCTCTTTTCTCAGAGGTATGGCAATCTCTGAGCTGGTATATATAAATTCGGGGGTGTGGGGGGGCTTGCCCCCCCCTGCAAAAAGACATTTTAAGGAGAGGAGTGATTATTGAGATTTTCTCTTCTTCTGTGTTTTTGGTCTTTTTTTTGGCTTGTCGGCAGTCAGCATTTCAAGTGCCAACATTTCAATAGGGATCCCTTAAGCTATGAGTTATGCTGCCACAATAGGGTAAGAAGTGTGGCGTGATAGCATATCCTCTTTCATGGTAATATTCTTCAGCATAAAAAATAAGTCTGCAAGGAGAAACGCTTAATTTATTAAACAAGATAAAAGCTTTGGGGATACACCCTTGATCAGTGGGTATATCACAAAAGCTTTTATCTTGTTTAATAAATTAATCAACTCTACTTGTGAACTTATTTTTTATGAATATAGCAACAGTGTTCTTGGCGGTTTACTGCAGTTAACTCATTTCTAATATTCTTCAGTAAACATAATTTGACCTTGTTATGTGTGTGCTTCAGTTTGGATATTTCAAAAAGTTAACAATACAACCTGTCAAAATAAGCAGCATGCAAAATAAGGCAAAACAGTTCATGTAATAATATACTAGAAAGCTTGTGTAATAACGAGACAATACTATAATATCCACAACTGGCTTTTAGATTTATACAACATTCATATAGAAATCTTCCTACACAATCCTCTACTAATATTGTGTTTATGTTCTATGTGTTATATTCAGTGACTAACAAATTCACAAAAAAATGATCACTGAGAATTTGTAACCTAATAAGTTAATGTGCTGTGACAGACACATTTACAAAAAATAGATGAAAGAAAAAAGTTTACAGACATCTGTTAAAGGCACAACTTCTGTTAGATGACAAGCCATTTTTTTCACTGCAGAAATATTATGTTCAAATAAGCAACAGGAAGACAGCCACAGGAGTCAGGTGGTGCAGGCCTTCAGGAAAACCACAAAGGAGCATAGCAGAAGATGATAGCTGTAAAAAGAAACCAGAATTCAATCTATCTTGCAACAGTCCTCACTGAGACTGCATCTCACAGTTGATTTGTTAAATCTGTGATATGATAGTAGTCACTACCAGAGAGAATATTAAAGTCCTATGAAGCAACACCGCTGACGGCCTGTCATTCAGATCTAAACTGTGGACAAGCAAGAGAAATAGACCATATCTCTTTACATAACACATTGCTCCTGACTGTATTGAAACTAAAATTACGAAACTTAACAAAGGATGACAGTTTAGCTTTAATCTGTGAGGTTGCGGACTTCAGTATGATAAGTCTGCTTTACTGTTCAATGCTATGCATGAAACAACTACAGTATAAAACTGCTAGGCCAGATCCCCACAAGTGATTGAAGGTGCAACCATCAGACAGGCATAGCCCTGGGAGTAACCCAGGTCCGCAAATTGCATCCAAAGTGTCAATGATAAATGTGTTCTGCAATTTGCATTAGTTCTTGCAGCTAGCCGCTATCTTCAGCAATGCATGAGTGAAGTGATCCACAACTCAGAGTTGTACAGGTCTTCTCTCTATCAGCACCCCACATCACCACCACCGCCTATGTGGATTTTATTAACAGAGTATGAGGGCAACTGAATGAGATTGGCATTATACTGCTACTAGACCATTTTGAGGTTTAAATAATCTCAATTTAAACTGATACTTTTGTTAGGATTCTAATGATAAAAAAACTAAAACATATCAGGTTAACATATAAGGCAAACTTAAAATGTAACACAGGAATGGAATAAAAGCAAATCCATAATAAGAAGGAATGGTGAGCAAAACATGTTATCTGTCCTAAACTACCAAAAGAACAAGATATACAAGTAATGCAAGTGGTTAACAACAGATCAACAGAAAATAAATTCAATATAAACAAAGATAAATTGAAACATATAGGAAGACTGCTGCCAAGGAATGAAAGAAGAAAGAAACACAAACCAAAATAAAAAGGAGCAGAAATAAATGACTGTGGATTTTCAGAGACATTTTCCATAGTCTAAGGTCTTATATTTAGCAGCTGTTGATGAATGAAAATTGAAGTTTCCAGATTCCAGACCAAAGCAGCACCAGCGGCTCAGCATGCTGTTTACTCACTTCTAATCACAGGCAGATCAGGAAGTTGTCGGTTCTAGCCCCATACTGGACACTTGGATTTCTTTTCAGCACTTATGCTCTGGACGACACAAAGCAAAAAAAGCACCTATCGGCCAAAGAACTTCAGGCAACAACGTAAAGCAAAAGAACAAAACCCAAATGTTCACCGCAACGTTTAATGGTCATACAAAGCTTTTGAGTATAACTCTTCCTCAATGTATAAAATCAACAACAAAGTATACCATTTTTAAAAAACAATTGAACCAATCCGCTCGCATAACCAATTAAGTCCTAATTAGCTTAGTTAAAGTGCCCTATCTCCTATATACATATCAAAAACAATAAAAAATTGTATAAAATACATAACAACTATATGTGTATATGTAAAAAAATACATAAAGAAAGACCAAATTCATTTATGGTGGGGATACAAGACAATGCTGAAGGAAAGGGTGGATATGAAAGCAGTATAGAACAGGTTATAAAATAAGGTGGTTAAGGAGGAATAGCTGTTATAAGGGGGTGGGGAAGGAAGAAAGAAGTAAGATTATATTAATGGTTAGATGATGAAAAAGGGAAATAGCTAAAGTTTAGAAAGAATGGGATGTTAGCATTGTACAGACAGAGAAACTAAGACATTGATTAAAATAGGTAGCTGTGGAGTGAGGGTGATAGAAGTTGGTAAAATGATTTAGAAACAGATTGGATGCAGTATGGAGAGGCAGGAAGCAGAAAGAAGAAGGGAAGGAATTGACGTGAACATTACCATATGAAAGGAAGGCACATTGGTATTTCTGAGGTCAAATACCAAACACAGGAAAAGACAATACATGCTTTTAACTCCTGTAAATGTTAATAAATATTGTAATTGGCATATAAGAAAATGATTCAATAATAAAGCAAACTTCTACTACAAGACTAATAACAGTACTGGGAATTCTCTCTACTCCAACAATGTCTCCAGAACTTGGAACTCTATCCCTCAACACATTCTAACTGCTGGTAACCCCCTCAAAGTTCAAAAAATTTAAGACTCCCTTAACTGATTTTTGGCTTTGCTCCTGCTCTTCTCCTGTATCGTAGCCTTTCATACCAACACCACCCCCCCCCCGTAGGTTGAATACCCTCTTCAATGTTCTATTCTTCTCTATCACATCCATTAATCTGTCCTCCTTCTTCTTTTTACCTGACCTTAATCAGCATTTCTCATCTGTATGTCCCCTAACATTACACTACCCTTAACTCATCGTACCTTACCTTCCTTTTCCTTACACCCATCACTCCTTTCCACCATACATTCTCCTCGCTTTACCTCTCTTTTTACTTCCTCCCTAGCCTTACCCAACACTTTTCTCGTGTCTCTCTGTTTTCTCCACTTATTCTCCTCATATCTTCCTGCTATGTAATTCTCTAATTCTTCTTCATCTTTAAGCTCTATACAAAACCTTGCCAACAGAACTTAGCTCATTCAACTATGCTTTGGATCATTTTTTGTATACTACAAATGCTATCTCTACCTATAGCATGGCAACCTCACTTATGAAACTCTTAGTACGTTTGTACTATCCATATGTAATTGCTTGTTTATTGTTATGTATTTTAACTACTTTACTATGTATATAATGTGTGCTTGTTTACTTTGCCTTGGAGCTTTTCTCACCAGATCTCCACTGAAAGGGGGCATTTGCCCAGTCGGACCTTTCTGGTAAACAAATGTCAAATAAAATAATAATAAATAATACATAAAAAAAAGTTTGCAAGATATATGTAGTGAAAATTGAGATTATATTGGTTGATATAATGGAAAATGATATGAACTATGTCTGAAATCATCATGTATGTGTGATTTTATATGCCAATAAAATGATTTAGAAAAAAATGATACTGAAAAAAATGGAAGAAAAATATACTTTTATTGCTGAAGACACAAAGATTTGCAGTAGGGATGAAATGTAACAACATGTAGAAGGGATTGAAAGTAATTTAGGAATAATGGAGAGGTAGTGTAAGCCATCACAACTCAAGTCAATAAAAAATGTAAAACAATGAATCTAGAAAACAAGAAGATGTGAAAATAATTCACAACTAGAAGGTCAGCAGCAAGAACAACAAAAGCAGATAGGAACCTGAGACACTCGAATCTGATGACCTGAAGGTAAGCAGGAATCTGAACTTCTGACATGCACAACATAACACCACAAATCACCAGTGCAAAATAAGAAGTTATTTTACTTCAGTAAAGACAAGTGATACTATTTCTTATACAAACTCCACTTAATAATATACTCCACCCTGGAACATCCGGCACTCCTAATCCTTCCCCAAATAACACTCCCTCTGAAATAGCTGCTCAGTTTAACACATCTTTTAAAGAAAGCATTAAAGGCCTTACTAAACCTGACCTGCAAGGTACTCAAATCCAGCCCTGATGCAGATGCTATACATCCACAAGTCAAACAGCATGGGGGTCACCAGATCTAGGGATCTAAACTTAGTCAGTGACTCAAACAAAAGATGCTGGAGAGACAGATATGTGTCTCAGAGATTGCCCCGCCCCTTCTTTGTATCAGGCTTCCTATTCACGTTAAGCAGAGCTCTTCCTTGGCCCTCTTCAAAAACATTTTGGAACAGTGGATGGTGAATCACAAATTCACACCTGGGGTACCGTCTATGTCCTTTATGGACAGGGGAATAGGCACAAATCTATGTCACTTGCCCCTAGCGGCCATATATTGGGTAAAATCAGGTTACATTGGCTAGGCTTGCAAGGGCTCTTAAGCCATTAACCTAGTAATCTCCTATGAAAAAATGAATCTAAAGACTTTCCTCCCAACAATCTTGACATACCCTTTTTTAAGACAGCAAGCACCCCCTATTTCACCCTAAAACCTATCCCAACCTCTTACATCAAATCACTACTTCTTAAACTGAAACCCTGTTCTCCTTCAGAAGATAATCTCTCAGCAGAATAACTCAAGCTGGCTGGCAGTCCCATAGCCTATCCTGTGTCTGTCCTAATCAAGAGATCTGTCAAGAAATCATACATTTCTTCTCTATGGAAAACATTCCTCATCATCCACCTTAATAAAGGGGGAACCTCATCTGACATAACCAATTTCAGCTGTATCACCATGTTATCCCCTCTGTCAAAAATTCTGGAGAAGTGCTTTCACAAGCAACTTCTTCAACATATTCTTCAGGAAAAGCTCCTACTCCCACACAGCATAGTTTTAGACCCACTTATAGCACTACCATGGCCTTATTAACTTTCACAGATACTATTAACAAAGCCAGAGACAAAATCAGACTTGCTTCCTCTGTATTCCTTGATGTCTCTCTCTCTTTGAAGCTTTTGATCGACTTTCATACCAAAAACTCCTCTCCCCTCTACCAACTGTCTTACCTCAGGCTATCACAACGCACTCTACTATGGTTTAACAACTACTTAACCAATGTATACCTGTCTGTTAAATGAATCTTTTTCTTCCTGTCAATACTAATGTGCCACAGGCTCTATTCTCAGCCCTCTACTCTATAAATCCTCTCAGTTAGCTTCCCTCATACAGTTTGCTGATGACTCCGCATTAATATGCATTTCTGACAACCTAATAAATCTTCAGAGAATTACACAAAAAACTCTGCTGAAAGTTGGCTACAGGATAATCACCCGCTACTAACCCTCCCCCCAAAAAAAAAAAAACTAAATGACTTCTCTTTTTCCAAAATCGCATTTTCATGAAAAGAAAAACAACTTTAAAGTTTATTCCTTACATAATACCATGACTGAAGTTGCCCCACATACAAAACTACTTGGCATGGCAATATACAACAATCTTAAATTCAGTTTACATATCCACAACAACATCAAGAAATCTACCAAAGACTAGGCACCCTACATAGAATAAAAAAATTCCTTATAGACTCTGCCAGGGTAACTCTAGTTACCATTTACCTCTTACCCTCTTTCCTATATGGAGCCCCTATCATGCCCAACCTACAAGCCTCACTTAGTTCTAAATTAGAACAGTGCCATCTCATAGTTGCTAAATTTTGCTTCCGACAGATCTTACTAGACCTGCCACTGTTTAGCACTAAAAAACTTAACTGTCTTGAGCTTCCTTACCACCCATCTTGCACTCAGCTTACTTTAACCCATAAAATTATCCATACTCCATCTGCTTGCCCAGCAACTAGACCTCTACACCAATACTATCTTCCAAATCATCCCCTTTGGTCAAATAATAAACAACTGCTTGCCATCTTCAAGCCACAAAGGGCTGCTGGGGTCAGTCTCTATTCTAATAGTGTAGGTAGAAGTTGAAATAAAATTTCTATTTATCAGTAAGGTCAATCACACTCCCTCATTTTTTCAAACCACAAATAAAAGACTTCCTCTCTGCCTCCTGGCTTAGTCCCTGCTCCTCATGTGGGACATAGCTCTTTAACACCCTTCATCACCTTTCTTATATCCTCATTTAAAGCCCTAAATCGCTTACCTTGCTTATCCCCTTCTAATACCTCACTTTATCATACTTCGCATTTGTAAACTGCTATACTACTTCGAATTAGCGGAGCCAAATTATTACTCCATCATTACTTCTCTAGTAACACTCAAAATGCTTATCTCATCTAAAACCTTCCTTTATTGTGGTTCTAAAATGACTCCTACATATCTTATACCCATCTCTGCTATCTGTAAAATCTCAGCACGGGGCTTATAAATTTAATGTCTGTGAATATCCATACAAAGTTTAATATACTGACTACTATGCTATGTATTCACTGCAAATGCATTATAAAATGTGTTATTGTAAATTTTGATTGCATTAAATATGATACCTTAGAGCTTTTCTCCCTGGGCCTGCATTGAAAAAGGGCACCTTTTCTCAGGTGGATTTTCTGGGTAAACAAATGTCAATAACGATATATATATATATATATATATATATATGTATATACATATATATATATATATATATATATGTATATACATATATATATATATATATATATATATATATAAATTATACAAACTCATCTTCAAGATGATCTTCAAACCCTCACACTTCAAGCTATGACTCAATCCTCAAAAACTAAAGCAATCTTATTAGGAACCAATCAGAAAATAGCCAGAGTGCCTAACACCCTTGACATTAAAGATGTAAACAATGACTACTATAGAAACCAACACATCCTTCAAATACCTAGGCATATGGATGGACCAATTTCTTAAGTTTCAACTACAGATTCAATTCAAATACAAAAAGATCAACATGCTACTAGTTTGGGCAAACAAAATATCACCATGTCTGTCCAAGCCAAGGAAAGGAATATTTTTATCTCAACTAGAATATGGACAACACATAATAGCTGCAGATTCAAAGAAAAATACCACGGTCTTGCAAACCATGACCAATAAAATATGCCAGTTGATAGGTAACCTCCATCCCAAAGAGCACTATGCTTAACTCTCACTAAAGCCAAATGGGTCCCAATTTGTTTCCGAGCCAAGCTCCTGTTAGGCTCACTGCTTCACAAAACCCTTTGTTCAGAGACAGCCTCCACTATCACACATAAGCTTTTCACCAAATCCCCACCATCTAACCTCAGAGCCTCTCACAATCTCAACCCACCCTACAAACTCCAAAAACCAAACTCCGCAGCACTGACCATGCATTTTCCATCTTAGCACCTAAGGCATAGGATTCCCTTCCTCTCATTCTCACAGACCTTCAGAAATACTCAGTCTTCAGACAGCAACTCAAAGGGCACTTCTTCACCCAAGCACAGTACATATGCCCTCGTACAAGACACAATACATAAATTCTGTGATATTTACACCCTTTCAACTGCTGCTCTCTCATAACCATTTAGACCAGTTTAGGTCTTCCTTCTCTCATCTCAGCATCTCTCCACCCCTTTCTTTCCTCTCTGTCACACACCTTAAAGCAGCTCCATTTTCCCTTCCCTCATCTCATGTCTCTCATTCCCCCTCCATTCTATCTTTCCCCTCTGTCCTCACACCCCGTTGGTAGCTCTTTTATCAATCTTTTTGTAGCATTTCTTGCTCCCATATATGCCCTTCACCTCTTTAAGTAAAATTATTTAATTCCGTATAAATTTGCCTTCTCATTTGTGATGACTACAACTTAACTACCATGCTCTTCCAAGCATGGTACGAATCTTCCCTGTATGTTTTGTCATTATAAACTGCTTCCTGTATCTTATACTAAAAGTCTTACAATAGTCTTGCATTTGTAAATATATTTTGTTCATTTCTTATCCGATATTATTCATAGGGACATTGAGACTGGTGCATTACTCAAGTATACAAATATAAATAAATAATTTGGTGCAACTCGGGAGACCATACTTTTAACAGGCTATATACAGAACAGTTATAGCACCAATAACGGCAATTGAACATGGTCTTCACTAGAAGCTATTAAAACAAAATCTACAAAAAGCGTTAAGCTGTGAAGCTTTTGGAAGGTGACAGAGAGAGGTATAGGGTAGAAACATTTAACTATCTGAAGGAAATCTGCAGATTCACAGATCCTTTCAAACACAAATAAATGAAAACAAGAAGACTTAATCTTAAGATAAAAATAGAAGGTTCAAGGTGATGAGAGATTCTTTTTAACAAAACAAGTGGATGACGATTGGAATAGCCTTCTAAAAAACAGTGACAACATTCAGTGATATAAATAGAAAGTGAAACATAGTTAAGGAAACGGTCTTTTAGTTGATGACTGATTTGCTGAAGTCAATTTGGACAGCAATAGTATGATGGAATTATATTTCAATTAACCTTTGAAGCATTTTGGATTTTTATTTTTCAACAGGGTTTTGTGACCTTGGAGTTAAATATAGTAGTCTGTGGTTTACAGGATGTATTGCCCCTCTCTAAAGCATACATCAAATGTTTCATTCAAATTTTGTCTAAGTGCTATTTACCTATTCAGCCTTAGACAAATAAATGCTTGTTGACTTACCATGCATCAACAAAATAACTGATAACTATATAAATATGTTGAATGAAAAAAGAAACTATTTGTTAAGCAGTATCTGCAGCTCATCCAAAGGATAGGTAATCAGTGGACAAGGCTAGCAAACTACTTTTTATCTGTTATTCTGTTCTGTAGTTGTATGCTTTTATTGGTGGGAAAAAGAAAGACAAACAACAGCAGACAAAAGAAGAAAAACAGACAAAAGTAGCACTTATGTCTGCACAAGGAGGTGGAGGACAATGAGAAGAAGAAAAAAGCATTTAAAAATAACTGTTATAATGACTTCCTGGATTCTAGTTCTGGATGAATTTTTCTTCTTAAGTTTACCACTTCTTCCTGTTTGTAAGTATTTAGTAGCTTCATGCTCAATACTTTAAACGCTTGTCACCATAGCAAGCAGCAGAAGAAATGCTAAGTCAACAGAAGTCATTTTTACTATGAAACTCTGAAATGCACAATCCCAAGCACTGGAAAACATGAAAAATAATGCTAGAAACACAGATGGGTGAAAAAGTTTAGTTTAGGCATTTTTTGCTGGTGAACAAGTCACTCTCACCCCCTGAACTTGTATATACCAACTTCATGGTGGCAACAACTTGAAAAAGGGAGAAGTCTCCCAAAAGAAGGGAATCATTGCTGGCTCACTGGAATAATTTCTTATGGAAAACAACTTTAGGTGTTATGTTTTTGGTATTATGTTTTTCTGCAGGCAACTGATGCTCAAGGAATTTCAAATCAACCACATGTAGAACAGCCCTAGAAGACTTATGGAAGAATGAAGGGATAGGCCAATCAGAAACTTCAGCCCATAGAAACAATACTAGCCAAGTGATCACAGGATCCATAAGATACTTAGCCATAAACACCTTGAAGTAGAAACACTTAAAAGTTCCTATCACCCTTTACAAGCAATTAGTAATGCTAACCTCCCAGTTCAAGTAGGGTCATACATGTTAACCCTGGTATAAATTAGTGTCTACTCATCCAGTCATCAAGTCTAGCCATAAAGGTAGACAAAGTAATACTATGCTTGACCTCTAAGGGTAACAATCTACAGACTGGAAATATGTTCAGTTAGGAACATATCCCTCCTGCGACTCTTGTTTTTTATCGGTGTAGATTTAGACCCCTAGTATGGGTGTTTGCAAAACCACTGATTTTGGAAAGAAATAGGAGATCAGATAGGATTGGGTCTTTCACAGCTCAAAATGTGAGATGCAGGTCATCTCAGAGTAGCCACTGCACTAGTTAGTATAAGGAGAGTGACACTGATCTATCAAGATAGATGAAGGATTTAAGGCTTTTAATTTTCATATTTAAAATTGTTGCGGCCTTTCTAGTTGAGCAATATGTTTGGATTTGAACATACCAAATGGAGTACTGTATTTGTTGATGAATCTGATAAGGGAAGACTGCAGTCGTAAGATGACTTTTTTGGTTCTTGAGATATCCCCTTGGAAATTAAGACAGAAACATGATGGTCAAATGAGGGTGAATTTTCCATGCAAGTATTCAGGTCTCTTATGACCACATTCTTCATCAGAAGAGTATTACTTCTAGCATATGAGGCAGGAGCATTTTATTCTGAACACCACTATGTTGCAATTTTTTTCATTTAACATGAGATCCTTTTTAATACATCATGTATGACTCTCACAGCAAGAGGTTCTCCGGTTCGATTCCCGGCTGGGGTGCCTTCTGTGTGGAGTTTGCATGTCCTCCCTGTGGTTGCGTGCGTTTCCTCTGGGTGCTCCGGTTTCCTCCCACATCCCAAAAACATGCAGTAGGTGGATTGGACACTCTAAATTGGCCCTAGGTGTGCGTGTGTGCATGTGTGTGCCTTCTGTGGAAGGTTGGCCACTGGGCTGGCAACTCGACACCGTAAAACTCCACTGCCAATCATGAGTGGACAGATGATCTGCTGTGGTGACCCCTAACCAGGAAAAGCCAAAAGAAAAAGAAGAAGAAGAAGATGTATGACTCAGCCAATGGTCTTGAAAACAAAACTGTATGGAGGAATGGTCAGTCTTTCTGGCAAAAACTATAAGCCAAGCAGTGAAAAATGGCATAATTTCCAGAGAACTGAAGAATAACCACTGTGGCTATAAACATTAGGCACCTTGGGAAAGGCATGCTACAACATGGCCATGGGAGACAACCAGATGTGAGGTGGCTAACCACATGCCAACCCTATTCAGACTGCACAAATCTTTGTTGAGAAAGCATCGTCAGCTATGACCTCACAGCCTGCTGCCCTTGGCCATCAGTGGTCTCACAGTTGTGAGCACTGACATTCCTGAGGCTCAGTATCTGGGATCATCAAACTGTTAAAAAATGGTCCAACCCCCTCAATGTCCCCTGTGGGTGAACAAAGCACCATGGCTGCTAAGGGTGATCATCCAAGTCATGAATGATGTAGGTATATGGCAAAGCACTTCCCCTCAGGGTACATACACACAGTGCTATAGTTCTCTGCCTTCCCTGTCATGGACTGCGTAAAGTCCTGACACCAAATGCTAACACACTGGATATCACCAGCGGTCATGCCATAGCAACTCAAGTCCACTGCTGAAGGATATGATCCCTGACTCTGCACAACCTTCTACTAGAATACATGGCTACTGTATTTACCTCCCTTGACTGTACTCCATATTAGTATTGCTGTCAGATGTCATCCTGTCCCCCTACCTTTGCAAGTGATGATAACTGAGCCCTGACCACTCCTTCCTGAGTGTGAATGCCTTGCACAAATATTGTGATACTGCATGTATCACTGTATTCTGTGTTGCCTTTGTCATGGCCCATAGCTGTGGAGATGATGCCTCTTATTGGCCAGTGCTACATCAAGTGTAATGTCTTTCTCTATTTGTCGTCCATTCTCTGCTGATCTACGAAGTGGTAATATGAAAGGTATTGACAATATCTCCTGTGGTGGCTCAAATGATAGTGGCCACTCGCACATGTGGTTCTGGTACAGCTGGTGCTTCTCCTAGCATCACAAATCACCTGCACACCATAAATCTTCAGAGTAACTTTGTGCCGTAGCACACTGCACCTATTTTATATATTTCTGAATCCCTCAGCCATCTCAGATGTCATCATTTGCATAATCCATTTTCAGAGAGTTCTTTATTTCTATATCACAATGTCTCTATTTGCATGTACTGCACACCATGCTATTTTTACCTTTGCATGGCCCCACCACCTGTCTCTGAATCAACTACACCTTGTGTGTTACTGATGCCTGCTCTAATTTGTGCTGTGTAATGCATTAAACATCTGTTAATTCTGGACAGAGTCTATTAGTTTTTCTCTTCTAGATATATGAGTTTTCATTTGGTATTTCTTTGACTGAACATCACATTTGACAGGGATGGATTAATAAAGTGGTCTGCTGAAAGGGTTGATAATTTTGTGATGGCCTCTCTACCCCGGGCCAGTAATCAAGGAACCTCAATCCTCATGAGTGACACCAGTGAGAAGCAGTCAGTAAACACAGAAATGAATTTACACCGTATTTTCAGATGCAGCGGCATCAAGTACAATTTCTCCCATGAGCACACAGGGGACACTCCAGACCTGGGACTGGAATCTCTGTCTCTCCAGATCCCAAACAAAACTCACTTTGGAGCACTGTGTTCCAGTTCCAAGTAGCTGACATACCCACACCTGGGTATTTCATTTTCACACACACACACACACACACACACACACACACACACACACACACACACACACACACACACACACACACACACTCATGGGAAAGACTGACACAGGTTTACTAGCTGTACACCTTCCACCCGACTACAAGGTAACCATACTGCCACCAGTCAGCCACTCTCAGGCTCTTACAAGAGTATCCAATTATACCAAGTAAAATTAATACTAATATAAATGGTAGAGTGTAACCAAAGCAGCAAAGATTTTCAGAGTGGCCAAGGTATCACTAAAATAGGCATAAGTACTGTCAAGATGTTAAAAGTATTCTCCAAAAGACCAGCCACAATGAAAGGTAGGAAAATATTTAATAATAAATAATAAAATATAAAACATGAATATACTAAATATCAAAGTGCAATAAACACCAGAGTTTCAATCACAGGAAAAATAAAAATAACACAGTTGGACAGATTAACATTGATGCAGAAAAATAATACTTAATTAATCTCACTGTGTTTCCTGACTGTCTAAAGAATAACTGTTCCCTAGCTAACTTAATTAATTCAGCAAGGCAAGATGAGATGCTTATTTCCACACGGCAAGATGATGAGCTTCTAACTAACTGAACTAACTAACTCAAATGACATAGATTTTTTTTATATCAGGTTCCAAAGAAAACAAAACAAGCGCTGTGTGAGCTCCATCCTCTCAGTGCTATTTATAGAATGACATCACATTTGATCACCTGACTCTGGTGAAATACACACACAGAGCTTTGCTAAGATCTGTTGCAGTATCTGAAAGCCAAAGAACAATTTCAAAAACTTCTATTCCTCCCTTCCAGAACTCCCCACTCAAACACACAGGTTCAGTTACAACAACACTGCCAATACATCTCCAACATAAGCATCTGCACAAGTCAGTGTGACAGCCCAATTACACAAAATATTCACAAAGCTGCAGCCAACCCCGCCAGCATATGCCACACATGCACTGCCCTATTCTCCCTGGCACAGATGGCAATACCTCACATTGTCAAAAATTTGACCAATTCATTTTGGTAGAAATTGAACAAACAGTAGGGTGGCCATGGTGGTGTAGCAGTTAGCATTCCCACTTCACAGCAAGAGGTTCTCCAGTTCGATCCTCAGCTGGGGTGCCTTCTGTGCAGAGTCTGCATGTCCTCCCTGTAGTTGCGTGGGTTTCCTCTGGGGTGCTCCAGTTTCCTCCCACATCCCAAAGACATGCTGTAGGTGGATTGGACACTCTAAATTGGCTCTAGGTGTGAGTGTGTGCATGTGTGTGCCTTCTGTGGAAGGTTGGGCGCCAGGCTGGCAACTCAACACCGTATAAAACTCCACTGCCAATCATGAACGGACAGGTGATCTGCTGTGTCGACCCCTATCCGGGAAAACCCGAAGGAAGAAGAAGAAGAAGAAGAAATTGAATAAACAGTAACAAGAAAAACAAAATATTGATTTTCATTCCTTAAGACCTGGTGGCAAAGCTTACTAAGCCACATCATCTTAGAAGACAGAAAATAACATATTGGTTCACTTTTCTTACATATTAGTTAGACTGCAGAGCATAGTTAGACCATTGTGTTATTTCCCCAGTGTTGCCTAACCCATGCATTGATGAAAAGTTTCACTGTTTCTGTCCTTACATAATTAAATAATTAATACATAGATAATAGGTAACATAATTTCAACGCACAATGGAATGTCAAGCAGTCCCATGGATAGGATGCCATAGCCAGAGAAGGACAGGAGCTGAGAACCACTGAAGGAGACAGAAGAACAACAGTGGTTTAATTAAGAAAAAGAGTATGCAAGGATTACCTCCAAATAAAGAAGTATGCATCTGGTTTGCAGGCTGTCATGTCGCCATTTAGAATTAGTGTAGGTGAAGTGGATCAACCTTACATGCAAGCACAGTTCTTACAAACAGCATTAGACTTTTTCCTTTAATACCTGAGAAAGAGTTTGTTCATTGAATAAAGTCCTGTGCCTACCAAAAAAAAAAGCTTTCAGCTAAGCACTGACAAGCACTATTATGGTGTGCATATTAGAGTTTCAGTATGTGATTATGTCACCTACATTTAACATGAATTTGATAAGGGAGGTATGAGGAAAGAACCTGAGGACTGGATCTTTGAGTATACCACATGTGACCAAGGTGGGGGGATAGGCATTTCAGGTTCAGCCCCTTATATCTCATAACCCACAAATACATTAATTAATATTATAAGAATATTGCAAATATAAAGGATCCAACTTATTATATCACACAATTACTGGTTTAGCCTTTATCTAATAAGTCCTCCTGACTACATAATTACTTACCCAGCCGGTAGCTTTACAGGATAGAGCTAGACTGTCTAGTCTGCAAATTCAGAACTCTTTGTTGCCAAGAGCAAAGATGAAGCCAGTAAGGTTTGCACCAGTCCAAAAGACCATGAGAGATGGAGCTCTTTATGTACATTTTGGTGAGCTACATAAGGTAGGCAATAAACTGACAGGGATTTGGAGAACTTGTTAAAGACCATATGTTATAAATCTTCGAAGAAAGTAACAGGGAGAATATAATCCAGCAATGCAATGATCACCATCTTGTGAACAGTGGTAACAATGGCATCACTACACAATGAGAAACATTTGTTCAGACATGAAGAAGAATTTAAAGTTGATATTCAATGCTGGCTAATTGATTAGAAAGAAAAAAAAGGAAGGACTCTGAGATCCAGGAAGCTGCTCTGAGTCAGAGTCACTTTGACATTGTAAGCTGCAGGTTTTAGCCTTAAAAAAGAGAAAGGAGTATTTGTAAGTGGAAATTGAAGTTTTATGTGAACCAGATGGGCAGCTAGGTTAGTGATAAGAATCAAAGCACCCTTAATCAGACCATTTTCAACCATGCCCTGGACAATAACAGCATAAATAAATGCAATATATATATATATATATATATATATATATATATATATATATATATATATATGGAGAGCTTGGAGTAACTGGTTATATACCGTGTTTTGGCAAGCAGAAGAGTTCTGGAGAAAACCCACACAGATACTGAAGAACAGACCCTACATAGACAGTGGCTGAAAATCAGAGTTAAACCACTGGACCTATAGCTGTCAGGGAGAGATCTTACCACTGAGCCAGCCATGTCCCTATCCATAAACTGATGATCACGGAATCTCAGATGGTAACATCAAGGTGGTCAGCAGTCTCTACCATCAGATGAGAGTCCTACTCAGGATAATGATAGGAAAGCTAAGATATTACCATTCAGTCATATGATCTTATTCCAGAGTTTACAGTCTCACCTCAGATGGAACAGAATGCATCTCCACACTGCTGTGCTTTCACTGACTGCATGGTACATGTGGGCTTTTTCCAAATTACTCTATAAATGTGCCTTCCTACAGGCTTTCCCACACTTAACTGCATTAGATCCCCTCCATTTTATTGAGGTTAAATTTCCCGATGATTCACCCAAATGAGATGAAACACAAGAGTTAAAGCTTCAACTCAATATCTGCAGTTAAAAAAACAATTATTAGAAAATGGAAATGAAACTGTAAATCAACCATAAATGAAGTATTGAATATTGTAAAGGAAATAAGAGAAGTACAGGTGGGATCTTTAGAAAAGGGAAGGAGCAAATAACATATAAATAAATGGAATTTGTGGGAACAATATATGCAAAATAATGTTCAGGAGGAGTATTGAGGTTTAGGAGAAGGCAGGACCTGAGCTATTTATGTAATGTTGATATGAGCGAAATTTGTTAAAGAATACATATAATGTATGCTGCATGAAAACAAAATTGTGGTTTATTTTCTTTTTTATTCCTGCATGTGTAACCATGTCACTTTTTAAAAATGAGGTGTTAGTAAAGATGTTTAACACAAAAAAACAGCTTTACTTCAATCAACATGCAAAAACACTTTTTGCATCCCACACTCGTATTATTAGTATATAACACCTCCACAGTCACACAACCACAGAGGAAATTCCAAACAAATTGAATTGGTGCCAGTCCACAAATGTACTATCAATGATTTCTTGTGAGCAGTAGTAACTGAGGATTTCAACATCAGTGAACTAAACTCAGTGACTTGAAAGATCAGTGCACCAGCAATGGGGAAGTCGACTCCATGCTGCAAGCAGAAGCTATTTTCAGTGCATCTTGTCATGACAGTGGGGGAAAAGGCAAAAGACAATGGGCTGTTCAGCACTGTATTTAGTGAGAGCAGAATGTGTTACTGACCACACTAAAGTCATGAATGAAGCAGCATGGAACAGAGCAATGATAAAAACTTAGTATCTCTAGCTGCTAATGTAAAGTCTCTCTGCAGGATTGTCTTAGGCAACTTTATGGCTTGTGTTGTAAAAAGAGAAACAAGAATGAAAAGAAAAGACTGTTGCAAAGAAATTCTATCAAAAGTGCTTCTTCTTCTTTCGGCTTTTCCCAGTTAGGGGTCGCCACAGCGGATCACCTGTCCACTCATGATTGGCAGTAGAGTTTTACGGTGTCGAATTGCCAGCCCAGACCCAACCTTCCACAGAAGACACACACACACACACACACTCATGCCTAGGGCCAGTTTAGAGTGTCCAATCCATCTACAGCATGTCTTTGGGATGTGGGAGGAAACCAGAGCATGCTGAGGAAACTCCCGCGACCACAGGGAGGACATGCAGACTCCGCACAGAAGGCACCCTAGCCGAGGATTGAACCAGAGAACCTCTTGCTGTAAGGTGACAACGCTAACCACTGTACCACCAAGTGCTGCTCTGGACATATTATTTAAAGTAGTGTAACTGACTGATATTATTTCTAGTAGTGTAACTTTGTCCATGTAGGTTACTGCTTGAATGAATGGTTACTAATGTACTCTGATGCAGAACTCATAGCAATAAAAGATCTGTTGATTATAGTCTTTTGACACTTATGTGATAAAAATCAAACTGGCATTATTTGTTTATTTCAAGCATGCAGAATGTTGCATGATCATACCAACTGTGGAGTTTAAATGACTACTAAAAGTGGGAGGCATTCACAGTACCACTACTGCAAAGGTGGGTCGCAAGGAGTCGTGCAGTGTTGTGTTATAACAAATCCTTCCTCAAACCTTAAGTGGGAATATCTGTAAACTACTTTGTCAGGTTTTACAGAGTTTTGTGAAAAAGGGTATACATTGTTTTCCATTCATTCATTCCCATCAGATGTATATGAAATTAAGCTGTTCCAAGTTCTTTTACACTCTCTAGGATGAAAAGCTGTAATTCGTTTAGTAAAGCCTTATGTTGTTTCATTTCATCGTCACATTGTACTGCCATACCAATGTAGATGCAGCAAGGTTCTAACACGGAAAGGTATAGCCAAAGAGAAAAATGGTGCTGCCATGGATTGACATCCCATACAGAATTACATCCTTGTTTTATGCCTGTTGTTTTCTGGGCTAAGCTCTGGCTCCCCCACAAAGCTGTGTAAGATAAATTGAGTGTGGGAGAATGAATGAATGAAAAAATGGCATTTTGTAAGGTAACAAGGCTACAGAGATAAGAAATACATTTTTTGTCCCCACCTGACACAGAAATTAGGAATGCCCTCCAACTGCCACTATTTTAATACTGAGTATAGTTTTCAAAGACCCTACCAAGATATTGATGCTGGATTAATATAATATAAACAACAGAGCAGTGTAGCAGCTGACATTGACACACACACACACATGGTTCAGAGTGCAAAGGGCTACTGAGCAGGAAAAACACAGAAAATGCCTACAAACGATTCTTTAACAAATCATGTAGCAGAGCTGCAGAAGATATATATTACTGCACACCTGTCTGCAAGGTCTCCAGAGTATGCATAAATATCAAATCAGCTTGAATAAACAATGGTACTACAATTCAGAGACAGTGATATTGTGTATCAAAGCTGCCATCTGATACAGCTGTCATCAACACACACTTACAGAACTCCACTAACACCGCTGCAAGGTTTTCAGATGTAACACTGCTACAATGGCAGTATACAATGCACAATTCACCTATTCAACACACACACACGCACACACACACACACACACACACACACACACACACACACACACACACAAAGTCCACCTTGGCATCAAAGAGACACATACAGTCAAATCTGTGTAAAACAGGCAAATACACATATAGAAACATCTGCAGACATGCACAGATGCATACACACACAAACACACACACAGACACACACACACACACACACACACACACACACACACACACATGCACACACACATGTCTATGTGAGTTGAATGCAGTAAGCATAAGCACTGTCTGTCCCCATTGGCATAAACAGCATAGCCACTAAACTCCCCTATTATGTCCAGGCTCCAGTGCTTTGTGGCCTTCCTTGACATCCGGTCACTTAAGTGAGCACTGGGTGCTGTATTTTCCTGCAGAGTAAAAGGCTGCAATGCTGAGTTCCTTCTCTTAGTGCTGAACTCCTCCATGCTAGGTATCACTGTCAGACAATGTAGGAGTGCATAATCAGGTATCCCATACATCTCCCTTTGTAGACCACTGACCCCATAATGATAGGTGCACAGTCCTGTCAATGAATCAAATATCTTTCAGATCAGCAGAAGGCACTCTCCTTTCTGTATCATCATTGCAGGGTGATGACACCTATGAATCAGGCCACTAAGTAACAAGATAAGAATGAAAACATATCCTTCTGCAGCTAGTCTTTGAAGATTCATATTGAAAAATATAAGGACTAATAAATATCATGGGAAGGAAGGGCTGGGCATCTTACGATCCTCCCAGATCAACAATCTACTAAGTAACTATAAAACTATAAACCTGTGACATGGCACTGACCAGACCACTGAACTAGGATTCCCAGAATCATAATTTGTAAAAGCAAGCTTACTGAAAATTGTTTGCTGGTACTTGGTAAACTTTTTTTTTTTTGATTAGAAAACTGAATTTTTTCCATCTGCCTTTGGCAACTGCCACTTGATCAAAACTAGTTTAGTCAATTACAACATATTTTACAATACCTACAGTGCCTCACAAAAATGTAGGAAAACAAATCAGACAGGAGTGGTGTAAGTGCCTAGAGACACAATGGGTAAAAAGTTGATTATACGGGCAAGACAACAAGAGCCAAAGGTTATAATATATGGGGTTCACTCAGGTACGAAGGTAGTAATCAAGGTTGAACACAGAGATCAGTACTGTGGCCAGTTCTTTTCAACATATTTATAAGTGGCCTTGCAAAAGGCCTTTAAGGAAATGTCAGACTTTAATCTTAAGACACAAATATATGCAACGTAGCTAACAAATTGAAAAGATACAGAAGAGAGGAGATACTTGGCCAGACTGAAGGAATGGTTTAAAATATGGTAGAAGAAGTTCAGTGCAGAAGCAAAAATGAATGAATATAATGCAAGTTTGTTAGCCCAGTAGCATTAATAATTAAGTTAAAGGCCACAAAGACCATCACATGTAACAACTGAAATGGAAACTCACAGTATGGGATGTAAGTAAGCAAGGCAGAAGCCATAGAAAGAGAAATGAAAAAGGGTTTAAATTGCATAGTTATGAGGAAGTGGGCAGAGGGAGATGCGAATGAAACACTTATGTACTACAGGGAAATCCAAAGGTCCAAGTAAGCAGCATATTAAAAAAAAAAAAAAAACAGAGATGTCTTGAAAACAAGTAGATAAATTTTGAGTATACCGGAGTGGTTCCAGCCCAGAAGTTAGTTTATAGGCCATTTTGGGCTAATTTCTATCTCTTTCATTTCCCTGCTGTAAAAACTGCATTTGCACAGTTTTGCACACCCGGGCAGCACCGGTTAGCTAGGGCTAAATTTATCCCGGCTCCACCAAGTCTCCTCTTCAATTTTTCCCTTGAAAGTAGTCTATCTCTCAACCTAAGCACTTAAAAAGCATCCTACAGTCCAGCACTTGCTCAGACCTAATAGCAAGCACTAATATACCCTGATACTTAATTGCCCAGCAGGGCAAGGCTCATTATTCACCCCTCACCAACCAAGCGACTAAGCAGCTCACCCTACTATTCAGGCATGACAAAAGGGCAATTTCAGGTATTCTCTCTAGTCCAGCTGGTGAACCTGGGTATCCTGAGGCAACGTTACAACTGTCTCATGTACACAGACACTCCCCTCCTCCTACCACAAAACATTAACATATGCGAGAGATGCAATTATATAGCTAAATTGGAGGCTAAGCTCTCTCCACTCAAGACTGGAACAGGCAGTCATGAGGAGAAGGTTAACACTTGCACCACACCTCCAGCCTCACAGAGACATCCTAAACCAGCACTGGCAAGAAATACACATAAATACACAAAATCATACTTGGAGGCTCTAAATAAAAACCTGCACAAGCATCACAGACCTCCAAAGTAGACACCCAAAAAACCTGCACCTCCTGTCACAAACCAGACAAGACATAAAACACAAAATCAGTGTGCCGCACAATCACACCCCTTAAGGCGAAATAACATACCTAACACACTAGTAATAGGTGACTCTATAGTCAGGCACACTGACGTCCTACTCACTAGGCTGGACAAGGAGAAGGTTACTGTTAGCTGCCTGTCAGGAGCCAGAATCCGCCACATAACACAAGCACTCAGGTCACTCCAGAACAAGTACAAATATGACTATGTCATTGTTCATGTTGGTGTGAATGACCTGAGATGTACCTCCCTGGACTACATGAAAAGAGACATGGAAGAGCTCTCTGATTATGTAGCCCAGGCGGGTATGACCCTGACCCTGAGTAGCATCCTGCCCTCACCAAGAATGATACCGCAGTATAAAGAAAAAAAATGATCAATTTCAACAATTGGCTAAGCTTCTGGTGTCATTCAAAGGGGATCAAGTGTCTGTCGGCCTGGGACGACATGCTCGACAAGCCTCATTGCTTCACAAGAGACAACTTGCACCTGTCAACCCTAGGCTTTTGAATACTGGCCAAGGCTCTTGCTGCCCCCATAGTGCCTTTTTTAGGCAAGGCTCAAAAGTCAAACCCACCTTGGTAAACAGCACAAATAAAAAAATGAGGGTTATGCTACTCGATGCCAGGAGTTTAAATCTCAAAATGCACATGCTCAAAGCAATCCTCAGTATGGAGAACGTCAACAACTGTGCAGTAACTGAAACCTGGTTCAAGGCTCCACAGAGCACCCCAGCACTACTGGGCCACAACTCATACCACACATTTTGGCCACAGAACATGGACCGAAACACAAAAGTAGGGGGTGTATCAATATTCATCAAGGATGCCTACACCTCCAGGTTAGTGGTGCAGCATGATACCTCCGAGATTATCCATGTGCAACTAACATCAGGCAAATCTGCAATGCAAATTGTGGCCTGCTACAGATCACCCTCCATGACCCAGGACCACCACTCCGCCTTTCTGGAGACACTGGAAAACATGAAGGTCCTACCAAACACCCTGATATTGAGCGATTTCAATTGCCCTATTGTTAACTGGGAAAACTACTCAAGTACAAACTCCCAGGTCCAGCGCTTCCTGGAATTTATCAATTCAAATGCCCTGGACCAGCTGATAAACTCACCTACCAGAGGTGAAAACATATTGGACCTGGTCATCACCAACATGGGCAACAGGTGTTCCACACCGGAGATCAACCCGTCATTGGTTAGATCAGACCATAAACTAATCACTCTGGATGTCCACACCACACCACCACCTCCAACCACAGAAACCACAGTGAAAAACTTTTCTATAGCAAACTTCACCTAACGTAAGACAGAGGTGGTAAGTTTCACAGCCCCCACACTAAAGGATAACAGTGTCCAAGATGCAGGGACCTTTACAAATGCACTCTATGAACACCTACAAGGATGCATGGATCATGCCCTCCCTAGCAAAACCAAGATTCACTCCCCTAAGAGAAGGAAACCAGTCTGGTGGATCTCTGCCATAAACAGGCTATACAATAGAAGGAGGAAACTAGTTCAGAAAAAAAGCAAATCCAAGAAGGAAATACATCCCTGATCAGTATCAGTAATAAACTAAGGTCCCTCATAAAATCCTCCAAGGCTAACTTCAAAAGAAAAATAGCCAAGGATTCAAAAGATAACCACAAAGCCTTCTTTAGCTATGTCAAGAATCTAAGTGGCAACTCGCAGATATGCTCTGAGCTAGTGCAAAATAGCACAAAATATACTGAATCCACTGATATTGCCAACATCCTGGCAGATAGATTCAGTGCAAACTTCACCCCCCTCTCACCCCCAAAAGGGCCCACAACAATACCGGAAAAGTGTAGTGTCCCGGAAATCACAGACGCACAGGTGAAAACAGCCCTTTCAAAAGCCAAAAGCACAGCGTCAGTGGGGCCAGATGGTGTCCCAGACTGCGTCTTGCACGAACTACAGAACGAACTAACCCCCCACCTAAACACACTGTTCAATCTCAGCCTCCCCACAGGCTATGTGCACAGAGAATGGCGCACAGCAACGGTTATTCCACTCCACAAAGGAGGAGCCACAACTGACCCTGGTAACTATCACCCCATAAGCCTGACTAGCCTGGTCTGCAAGGCTATGGAGCGCATCATCTTGGAACTCATTAACAAAGACATTGGGAACCTCCAAACACTTGACCTGACCCAGTTCGGCTTTAAGGGCAGATCATGCCTACTAAACCTGGTTGACTTCTTCGAGACAGTCACTAAGGCCATAGATGAGGGGAAGGTAGTTCACACAGCCTACCTTGCCCTCACCAAGGCTTTTGACACCATTCCCCACTCAGGAATTATAGAAAAACTCACCAGCCTGAACATAAACCCCTATGTCACAAGATGGGTTGCCAACTGGCTTACAGACAGAATTCACACGGTAAGAATAGCAGGCTCCAGGTCCGACTCTAAACCAGTCACAAGTAGTGTCCCACAAGGCTTGGTCCTGGGACCCCTACTGTTCAGCATATACTTCTCAGAAGTACAGGCAAACACAGGAGGACTATGGCTAACCAAGTTCACTGATGACTGCAAACTGGGAGCCATAATTGACTCTCCGGCTGACACGGACATTCTCCAAATGGGCCTTACTGAGATGGACACCTGGTGTCAGAGTCATGGTCTCAAGCTAAATGCCAAAAAATGCATAGTCATCCCGTCTGGGAAAATCAAAACACCCATGAATTACCACATAGATGGCAGCCCCCTTAATACAGAAGAGGTAATAAGAGATCTGGGGAATCCAGGTAGATAGTAATCTCTCCTTTGACAATCATATTGCCAAAGTAGTTAGGAAATCCTTCTATGTAGCCCATCTAATTACTAAAGGGTTTGCATCTAGAAATAAAGAGGTTATAGTGCCCCTCTACTCGTCACTCAACAGACCCATCATAGAGTACAATGCCCCATTTGGGATGTACCTCACAAGACACTTCCAACAGCTGGAAAGACCACAAAAGTACCTCACCAAGAGGATTACTGGCCTCAAACATATGTCTTATGCAGCCCAACTGGAAAAACTCCAGCTGTACTCAGTCGCATATCGCTTACTCAGAGGTGATGTCTGCCTGACTTACAAAGCCATGTCCAACAAAGAATTGATGGACGTGCTCCACCTAAAGAAATCCAAGTCACTGCGAGCCACTCACTCTAGTGAGCTAAACCTCGCCACAACAATAAATAGAACATGCTGGAGGGATAGAGTCCTGTCACAGAGACTCCCTATGCTTTGGAATAAAATTCCTAACTACATTAGGCAGAGCCCCTCACTAACACTCTTCAAGAGAAACCTTGACGAGTGGATGGGTAACAGAAAATGCACCCTTGGGATCACTTCATTGGCTCTTCTTGACAGAGACTCAGTTAATTAATCAATGGGGCGGCAAAAGCTGACATACTCTGGCTAGGCTTATAAATGCCCTCGGGCAGATAGCCTAGTACCTACCTATGAACCTATAGAAATGGTGGTAGATGATGCAAACATCTTCCTTAAAGATGCGGTATGGCTAGAAACAGTGATTGACTTGAAAAATACATAGCACAGGTACAAGACCTTTTCCAGGAGGTCAGGGGTGGGGTTAGGTGGGCTGAATAATGCTATCAGACAATTAGAACTTGCAAACTAGCTAAGTAATATCATCTCAAAGTGCCACCAGAACCTATGTATCTTTCTATACTTCAAAGAGACTAGCATAGCCAATAGAGACAAAGGTTCTCATTTGAAAAGGGCTCCTAAACCTGGTGGAGTTTACATAATTATTTTTTTATTTATTTGTAAGCCAGGTAAGCCCAGTTTATATAACAGCCCCTGCAGCAAATGGGTGTTGTCTGGTTCTAGTGATCTGCTCTGTCACAAAGTTGGGAAATGGAGACCCTAGACTACAGGAAGAAGCCATTAAAAGCTCCTACTTTAATCCACTGAGCTAACTGCCAGACAAACCTTAACCCTCTGCGTTAACTGCCAGACAGCACCACAAAATTAGTTAGGAAAAATAAGCCATCTGGTTTTGCATTGCATCTATCTGTATTGCTGTTGACCTGGATTTAACAAGTGCCCAGATATGTCAGGACCATCTAAGGAAGTCGGGAATGACAACTGGCTCAATTAAATGGATACTAAAACATCTTTAAAATATATTACATATATTTAATGACAGACAAAGGTAGTCTGACTTTTTAATTGTACTTAATATTCTATTTCCCCTCCATCACACCCTTACCCTTTTTCCAACTGCCCCATGCTCTTTTGTATGCCTCTGTGGATCACATCTGCAACCCTCTCTCTGAAAATATACATTTGAAT
The DNA here is from genome assembly GCF_019279795.1 of Protopterus annectens. NCBI lineage: Eukaryota > Metazoa > Chordata > Ceratodontiformes > Protopteridae > Protopterus > Protopterus annectens. The sequence continues at coordinate 863,950,913 of NC_056743.1, read as the reverse complement.
ATCCAGGGTATAGTTAGTCCCTAGAATATGCTAGTTATGTCCCATCCCCAGCCTTCTCTTTCAGGGCAGCCCTTTCACATGTCCCTGACATGTTCTTAAGCCTAGGTATCATGTCTCCTTTGGACTCAGGTGAGAAGTATTTTTGCCCGTTAAGCCTGAGTTCATACCCTTCCCCTCCACCCCAATAAATTCTCTGTCAGATTTCCTCTGGATTCTTTCTAACAGCCTCATATCCCGTTGTTTATATAGCCTTCAGAAGATGTAGTAGGAATCTTTAGAGTGGATGATGTGTTGCCATTTTACTTTTGGAGTCCATTCCCCTAAGAACATACTCAGCATTCTATTTCCTACTGCCAATGTCCACTCACTCTGCTGTCAGTTTTCTGTTGTAGGTATAGTCAATATCCCCAGATCCTTTTCCTGCTCTTTTGCCATCAGTTTCTAATAAAACGTTCAGTAAATGTGGACTGATTAACATCAGACAGTTCTCCTTCAGTGTGCCTCTGGCATTAGATTGCTTGTTTACAATGCAGCTAAAAAAGATCCCACCAACGTCACATCACATCATAGCAGTATTGGACTTCTTCAGTTACATTCTCTTAACTGGACCTCACAGAATAAACTCATATGTACTGATTTCTCCCAAGGGTTATAACTGCACTGAAAAGCCATTAAAAATATAGCAAGCTACAAGACTCTAATTCCAGTCAGTTAAAATGCAATTTCTTATACCTAATTCTTATGTTGAATGCCTTTTTTTAGTATTCTTATTTATGTGCCTTTAACAGCCACTGTTAAAAATCCAAACTGGATCAAAATAAATGCATTTAGCAGTCACTCCTTTAACAATGTGCGTACTTATACTGAAATATTTTACTGAGCTTTAAATCTCTAATTTGCATTTGTTTTATATTACACTATTGTACTAAAGCAATGGGAACTATCAGTAATAGTAATTGAAAACCATATAATTATTTAATTGGTAGTGGCTACTGTAAGGAATGTTCCTCTTATATATAAGAATGTAATCAGTGAAGTTGTTAAACCTGTCTGCACAAAGTGGAAGGAATTCCTACTAGTTGAAATCGGTTACGGTCATGCACGTTCTGTTAGGTCTGGTAAGTGGACTGTTTATTTGCTCACATTTTGCATTTATGACTTCACAGTGAGGTCAAACTAAGAATAAGATTTTCCTCTATATATTTTAAGATCTGTGTTTAAGAACCATACTGAAGACAGCAGTTTGGCAACCATTAAGACTTGTATTTCCCCATTTAATTACAGCTTTGGTTAGCCCAGTACAGCATTCTGATATTGCCATTCCAGCCATCTCTGCACTTAGTTAAATACAGGTGACACCACATAGCATTGCATCAAATCTCCCCCCCCCGCCAACTTTTCAAGTATGCCAGTTAAAAACAAAATTGGTAAAGACATTACTGTGGTTATCACTGTCTTAACAACATATTAATCTGGGACGGGCATACCAAACCATTGCCCTGCTCCACCACAGCTTTACATTTTCATAGTTGTGCAATTTGTGGATTTTTGTTTACTTTTTATTACTACTGATTTCCTAGTAGCTTCCATAATCTCTCTTTAATCAACCCATTTATATAGCTGCATGGAATCAGGAAAACCAAACAGGACAAAATCATCTTCCTCAAGGAAGAATAAACCTGTCTGGTGGACAACTGCAATAAATAAACTCTATAATAAAAGGAAAATATTGCTGTCCAGGACCAAGAAGGAGCAGGTATGTAATTGGAAGCAATCTCTCCTTAGCCTGAACAATCAAATATGAGAACTAATGAAATCCTCCAAAGCAAACTTCAAGTCCAAACTGGTCGCATCTACTGAAGACAGTCATAAGGTCTTCTTCACATATGTCCAGAATCTCAAGGGAAGCACCCAGATCTGCTCAGAACTGGTGGTCAAGGACACCACATACACAAACACCGTAAATACAGCCAACCTGCTGGCAGACAGGTTCAGTGAAAACTTCACTCCTCTGTTCCCCCATCAGTAAATCAGGACATCCCCTCTCAAATTAAGTTGATGAGCCAAAATAAGAACTCTTCTCCACTCTTGCAACTGTAACAAGCTGCTTGCTAAAGCTGTGACTAGCAGCCTGCTGCAGTTACTATCTCATATTCACCTTATACTAAGTGCTTCAGTGCTACAGCCAAGCCATAAATACAATATCTGCAGTCATTTATGAAGCCACACTATCCTTACAGCTTTATGAATCAGAGCTACAACTCCAATCCCATAACATCGCAGCTGCCAATCATCCCCCTAAGAGCCTACATAAGGGGCAACCACCCTCTTTGCTCTGCTCTAGTTAAGCTGCAATTTATGAGAAAGAGTGACCTCCCTCCTGACAAAACATGAAACTGGTTGCTAATATTGTTGGCGGCCACATTAAGCTTTCCACTGCAGTGGGATGCATTACTCCTTCTTTGTTCCCAGAGGATCATTTTTGTAATTAATAGTTTAATACACCTGTACTGCTCACGGGTGTGAATGTCCCCTTTGTTGTTGTACACTGGCACTAGTATGCTTATTCTCCAGTCATCTGGGATATACCTTTCTCACCATACTGCTATGATTACCCTCAGGAGCCATTTCTCCACTACCTCACCCAACAACTTTATCGTATCTGCTGGTTTATCATCTGAGCCTACTGTCTCCCCTGACTTCATTTTCCTTAGTACTGTTCTTATTTCTTCTAGGATGGGCTTCTTCTCTTATTTCATTTAAGGTGGTGTCTGTGGCAGCTTCTGAGGGGTTTTCTTCATTCAGAAGCTGCTGGAAGTACTCCTTCCATTTGCCTTTGATGTCCTGTGGACTGATGAGTAGATTGTTGCTGGCATTCCTTGAGAAGGGTGTGTATTTTCTTTATTTTTCTGTCTCTGTCTTGCAACCTGATATAGTTTCTTTGTGCCATTTACTGAGTCACTTTCCAGAAGCTGGTAGAGGCCTCTGATGTGTTTTTCTTTGCTATTGCAACTCCTCTCTTAGCCTCTTTGTTAGCCAACCAGTATTTGTTCCTAGCCTAGCACATCTTTTCTATCTCCCACTTTTTTCTTCACTCCTTCCTTGTTTTGATGACTTTCTGCACTTCTGCATTCTGCATTCCACCCCTAGCTTTCCTTATGTACCTTATTTCCATACCTGGCTCTCACACATACCTGTTCTGTAGTCCACATGCATGCTATTTTGAGATGCTGTCATTTTTCTATAATTTCACCTGTTTCCTCTTCTTGAGGTGCTGCAGCCCTCAGTAATTCCTCAAACTGTTGTGCTTTCTCTTCAGTCATCTTCCAGTCTTCAGCCTGGTCTCTGTTAACCTTAAAGCCATCTCTGACCACTGCTTGCAGATCATTCTGGAAAACAGAGGTTTATTGTGTGGCTGACTGTTTCACTGCAGGTGACTTTGCAATTGCTAATTCTACCCCTATGCCCCTTCCTTACTAGGAAGGTGGGAGGTTGGAATGATGGTTAAGGTGCTTACATTACAAATGCAAGGGGCAGGGTTTGATTCTTACATGGGGTAACTGGCTTGGCTTAAAATGGCTCACAAGGGCAGTTAGCCTTGTAGTAATCTATAATCTATAATCTAATCTAGGAGGAAGTCTACCTGAGTTACATGTTGGCCACCACTGAATGTGATCTTGTGTCTGCCTCTCTTGCTGAACCATGTGTTGGCTACTATCAAGCCATTTGCCAGATGGAAGTCTAGAATGGCCTCTTTGTCTTTATTCCTCTTGCCCCACCCATGCTGACCCAGGCAGTCCTTATATGTGCATTCAGGTGACCCTTATAAACACCAATTCATGTTGTCCTGCTTTATCTAGTACATCCTGCAACTGCTGTCTGAATGCACTCTTGTCCTAACTATCACAACCCTGCAGTGGAGTATAGTCTGAGATTATGAATACTGCCCAATCATTAGGCTGGAGTCTAATTGCCATAAGTCTGTTATTAATTCTGATGCTATCTCTCACTGTCTTCTGAAGCCTGTCCCTCACCGCAATTCCCACACCTTTTCTAGTCTGCCCTTCTCTCTCGTCTTCTGGATACATAGGATGTCCAGCCACCTCCTTACCATCCTGTCACTGAACCGACACTGAGTGTAGCAATTATTAATTCATGTTTTGCAATCTGATTAGTTTTACATCCAGCTTTTGCTCAACAAAGCTATCCCAGGTAACTCAAGGTGGGCAACTGTACACTGGCCAGTAGCTTATGAGTTGCAGTACTTATGGAGGGCACATGCTGGCCAATAGAGGAACATTCACCCCCCCTACTGTTAGCATTGGTCTGCGGTATAGGTCAGAGTGGGCTGGTTCCTCATCTCACTTTTCACCAGCAAATATCCTCACCCATTTGGTGACATTAGTAAACATGATAGAATCACTTATAGCCATATTGTACCCCACTGAGGGGAAAACCCTCCCATGGCATGCAGTCTGTGATCTGTGCTCACCTATCTTGAGGTAACTGCACACCACAGTAGATGCCCAAAGCGTTTGGTCTATATAAATCTTCTCCCATAGGGAACCATCTAGAGTCTGTGCTGCTGTCCACAGCTCCATTCTTGGATGAGTTTGAGATGGAAACACTCAGCATGTTTTTGGGAGCTGGAAGGAACCCCACAGAGACATAGGGAGAGCATGCAATGTCTGTACAGGCATTGCCCATAGGTCAAGATCAAACCTTGTACCTTGTGCATGGGAGGGGAAGATCTTGACCATTATAACAACAGGAATGTATTTCCATGGAAACTGATTCAGTAAATGCTCTGATGTGGTTCTATAACTTATTAGCTTCTGCTCAGAACAAACTTTTCTCAAGGTGTACTAAAAGTCTTAGAAAGAATAAATGCCAGTAGTTCACCTCATCCTTGACAGAGTATTCTGTAGTGAGTCTCAAAGTGAAGCAATTGTAGAAGAGTTCCAAAGAGTCCTGGCATCACAATGAGTTCTTGGACCTTAGAAGGAGCTATTGAATTGCCACCAATGGTGGTCAGGTATTTTTCTCATAAAAACTTTATCAATGAATTAATGATCACACAGAATTCCCATCCCCCCACTCCAGTTTGCCATCCTCAGACTTCAGCTAGCTATACTCCCAAATGATTTCTGCTAAAACACCTCCCATATTTCACAAAAATTACAGCTTGCATTATTTGGAATTTTCTACCTGATAACATGCTTAAAGGTTCTTCAGTTCAACTACTGTCATTTATAAAGATGTCTATGCCCATCTTAGCCCACTCACTGACCTCCTTCTTCACGGCCCCCTACTATTTAAGTACAACGTATAGCTGAAGACTCTGAAATATGATCTACAAATATCCAGGAAAGGGTGTAATACCTTTGCACTTATCTACCATGTTACATATAATATCTATGCAAACATGAAGAAAGGTCACCTGACAGATGTGTTATGCATGGACATGAGGCAGGCATTCAAATCAGTTAACCATAGCAGGTTGATTGGGAAACTCATTGTGGTGTGTTTGGTCATTTGAATTACTAGCTGTACTAAAAGTTATTAGTCTAATAGGTTATTTAGGGTCTAATATGTTCAGAACCAGAGTCCCTCAGGGCTCCGTTCTAAGCCTGATGCTATTTTCCCTGTATATTACTGATTTAATTCTAGAGCTCTGTCCATGTTGTCCATCAGTGACAATCTCTTGCTACAGACAGGGGGAAATCTGGCCTACAGGATCAAAAAGACCATTACGTACCTTGAATAAACTGGGACTGTACACTGAAATAAACCTATTATCAGTGATAAAAACAACCTGCATGATCGTTGGTATTCAACAAATATTAAAAATGTGGCCCTACTGAAATTCAGACCAAAAGATATTCCTGTTTTATTAGATGCAGACTCATAAATGCCTAAACTGTTTATATCCTTTCTCTTAAAAAATTGTACTGAGGCTTTCATCATCAAAAGGCCACATGTTCTACATAAATGCATTCAGATTAAAGATATAGATCCTGGAGACCGGAAAAAGGCAGGATGAATACTGAATTCTGATGAAATCAGACAAAAAAAGAATAAGATACATTCCAATTGGTCATGTTTCATCACTTGGATTAGACCGACAGTCTATATATCACTGAATTAATTCTAGAGCTCTGTCCATGTTGTTTCACAGTCATGTTACAATGAATAACTAATACGAGTCACAGGAGCACAACTTCATTCCTATGTAGGATCAGAATGGGGGGGGTGCAAAGACGTCTGATGAGATCTTAAAGATATTCACTGACTTGTGTACCAGACGCTCTGGTTTGAATCCAATACCAGCACAACCTCTTCCAGGCTGCCTTGATATAATGGAAGTCCAAATAACAGTGATCATAGGAGGGGGTACGAATATCAACACCTACCGTTCCCTTTAAAGGAAGCAGTAGATAATGCAATTACTCAAATATCCATGCTTGGACCCTAATATCTTATCTATGTGGAGAATTTGTCTCCAAAACATTCAGAGGGTAAGACATCAGTGACATCTGCCTATGTTCCATTTTCACTTTTGTTATTTTTAAGAGTCTTTTGTTGCTTTGTTAGACATGTTGTTTCTTGAATTTGATTTTCCCCATCCAGTCAGTGCTACCATTTCTTCTTTGGCTATTATCTCTCTTGCTGTTCTTTGACTTCGGACTTGTATATTATTTCCAGCATTTGTGCTGTCTCCTGTGATAATGGATGTTTCTATGGACAGTACAGATACAGTTTCATGCTTTTGTTATTTGACAGATTACACGCATTTCTAGCATAGGTTTGGTGAAAGGAATATCAAGGGGCTATCAGAAAATGCCACCGTGATTCTGTTTCCAGCCGGGTCAATGGAGACATGATGGGTGTTTTAGTTTTAGCTGGAGCATGGAGCTTCTGCAGGAAGACTCTTCATATTTTACCTAATATTCTGTGACTTCTCTATGACTGCTTTTTAACAGAAATCTAAGGGCATCACTCTTATTACTTAGATCAACTTTCATCTTATATTTAATGATAACTGTATGCTGCTATTGCTTCTGAACTGTTTTATCTCAGTTTATTTCCTGTCAAGAAATTACAGGATGTTTTAGGTTTTCATTTTTCTTTTTAGTTTCTTCACTTGGCATGTACCTGCCTCGTTTCGTTTTAATCACTCAAGGCATTTTTTTCTGTCTTCTATTTCATTTTTTATTCTCTTTTACGTTTGACTTTTATATTCCTCAGTTTGTTTATGTTCATTTTGTCATCTACTTTTACTAATTATAGAATGCTTAGTTACTTAAGCACTTTAATCAGTTTGAATCTGAACTTCACCCATACAGTTAGACTACCACCTTGCAAATAAACACCTCTTAGGTATTCCAAGAAACAGCAAAACAATGAAATAGCTGTTACACAGGTACTTTGGGGTCTCCTGGGGATGTGGGATCAGAGCAAAAACATTGTCTTGGTCTTGTCTGATGTTAGCACTCAATGTAGTGGGCCATGAGATTTAACAGGTCACTTTCTTATGTGAAACATCTTATGTAATCATGCTACTGACAGGGACTATGGTACTTCAGAAGGGCAGCTTACATAATAATACAATTAATGTATACTGCATTATAGAAATAAACATCACCTCACATGATACATCTAGTGTGATTCAACTACATGACTCATATGTTACACTTTGTTAATTGAATGCTGCTGCTGAGAGTGGTGGTAAGGTTTCAGTCCTTCGGGTTTTGCATCTGCACTATCTGTTCTGTTAACTCTATATTCTGTTGGCTGAGGGAGTACAAACATCTAGACCATTCAAGTCCATATACTATAAATATGCTTTTAAATTAGCTTTTGGAAAAGCTGAGATAAGGCAGGTTCATGCTTTACCTAATGCCTTCTACTGTATGAACAAGTAACAGCATCTCTTCATGTGTTCAGTCCAACATTACCCAGCTTTTCATGGCTTAAGTATGGTTGTTTCATTCTATATTTCCTTGTGTGTCTGCTCTTTGTATGCTATAGCGATTTGTAAAGGATAATATACTGTTATTTGGTGTGCAGTCCAAGACTGCAGTGTCTCGGAGAAAGATCAACATGCGTACTAGTTTATTTTTTTCTGTTATTTATGTATTTACTTGTTTGTTTGTTGCTTACTTGCTTATTTTATGAGTGCCCTTGTCTGATTTGCAATGACCTTGAGATAAAAATAATTAAATAAGTTGGGTAATTTTTTTTTTTTTTTTAGCATGGAGGTATGGGTTTCCATGAATCTGCTTCGCCCTCAAGTACATATGTTTAGAATATTTGTGTACTCAAGTCAATAGATTCATGCAGTAGGGGTCAAGGAAGTATCTTTTCAGGGTTTGAATTTCAAGACATCATAATGTAATAATATTTAATACTGCCCATTTCATATATCTAATTTTTTTATTACTCATCTGCATTTATGTGTATTATTTGTATTTTAGATCTACAGTATGGTTTGGTTTTGATATAGTACACTGGAAATGCAGTTTTTTTTAAATGAGTTTGGGTAACCAGCAAATAATATGTAGATAACTTTGTTTGCATTTCTTTCTTTAAATGAGCTTTTAAATGATCAGTCTTAGCAACTTGGAAAATGTCTATTTTTGTATGTATAGACATTGTTACCTGCTATGTGGAAAGTATAAGGAGAGATAGCAATCAAAAATGTTACATAAGAAGTATAAAGCATATTTAGGAGCATATATAAAAGGAAAAGCAAACAAAAAAATAAATGAAATTCCCCATCACATTAAAAGCTCTTCCTGAGTTATACTGTGGTAATGAGAAGTAGAAATAATCTTACCTAAATCACATAACTTTCTTGTATGTCACTTTTTGTTGTTTGATACACTTATACATAATCATGGCTGCATATGTATATTCTCCATTCATTACACTGGAGAATAATTCATCTGCAAAATATAGATTCACTAACATCATTAACACGTCATTCTACATCCACAGAGATAATTCTTACTGATGCATGGTGGGAGGGGGGGTGTGTCTTGACAACTTACCTAGCATATAAAGGGTGCAGCTTGCAAACCTGAAGAAGGGTGACTAATATGCTAAGTATATAATCTAATTTACACACCCACAAATTTATTCAAAGCTTCCAAATATTTTGTTGAGTATGTTAATATGTTATGTAAAAAAAACAATGTTACTGTATTAAAAGTGCATGAACAAAGAGACAGGCATTTAACAGGCCTTATCTCAATCAGCAGAGCAAAGGAGATCTGCATTTGCTGCACACTCCCTCTTTTTGATTTAGTATGGGTACTGCAAAGACATATTGCTAGAACTGTACTAATCCAAGCAAGTCCTTTCAACAAATGTAAACGTGATCTAAAAGCAGAGGGAGGAAGTAAGGGTCGGGCTTACTTACAATGTAGGCAAAGAAGGCCAAGGAATGCAAATTGCTTATGAGAACTGTATTCAGAAAGGTAGTAAGAAATGAGACATCAGCTTACAGCAAAAAGGAAGCAGTACTGCAAATGTGGAAGTGGAAGGGGCTATCTCTGTCATTAAAACAGCAGGGATTTGTATGCCTCCCCTCCAAAAACCCAGCCTGTGTGCTCTGACAGATATTTATTATGACACTTAAATAGCAGCTAAATAAAGAGAAAAATATCATCTTTGTCAGTGTATCTAGATTTTCAAGGCTTTGCCAGTAGGCATGTTCTTTTCAGGAAAATATGAAGAACAAAGAAACAACCAGGAATGAATCATGCATCATGTCTATAGACTCAATCTGCATCACAGTGACAGATCATCATTAAAGGTTCAGTATTCTTTTCAAAGCATTTTACTTGTTTCTGATTTTTCCTCATATTTTTTATACTTTGGCACTACAGATACACCATTTGCAAAAATAATAAGTAACATCTTTAGAATTCATGCATGTATGGAACCCATATATAGAGACAAATTGCATGGATGTAATCTAGTCTCATGTGCTTTTCATCAAGTTCAAGGAAATGTACAGCGCTTCTGTTATAACTGTATAGCTGTCTATATCCTGACAAGGTCTTGTATGATGTACTGTTCTGTTAAAGGACATCCCTGCTACCTCCATCCTCATCAAATTTATAAGCAACATAACTCATCTTAAGGACAAAATTCCAGAGATCCCAGAGGTCAATAGAGTAATGACATATACAAATGGGATAGACAATATTTACTAAGATGAGTCAACATGTGTGATTGCCAGCATTTGCTCTAGCAATAAAAAGATGCAAAGTTCTAAACCATGAGCAGTTCAGTACAGTCTTAAGTTACAGTACGCTAACAGGTATGTTTCTGAATGAATGGAAATATATGAAATGAAGATACTAACAGAAGGATAAGGTCTATCAAGTTCATTCGGTTGCTACAGTTATCTCCACTGCAACCATTCTTCACTTCAGCTGTTGTCTTTGCACTTCAGTCTCAAACAAAGTTAAACTCACCTGCTAACCTGACTTTTATGCTTGACAATGTTTTCCCAGAACCTTACCACCCTCTCTATGAAAGAATATTTCCCAAAGTCAGGCTTGAATTTTGCCCCATCTAGCAAACATTTTGTGCTTCCTTCACCTTCTTGAACTCTACCTTAATCATTTATTCTGTGGCAATGAGCTCTAATCACATCTTGCCTTTTTATTCTTTACTATGCACACAGTATTCTCAGAAATCTGCCCTTGTAGCTCTCTCATCATTCTGATAGTTGTGATTTGTGCACACTCGACCAGTTTTATCATCCTTTTGTTGCATAGTAATTATAAATGTGTATGGTAGCCCTAGCATAACTTTACTAGTATCTGAAGTACAGTGGATGGAGAAGTGACTGCATTTTTCATAAGTGCAGACCTATTGCTTTGCAACTCAGCATGCTTTTGGTCTTAGGGACTGCCCTTCCATACTTCTCTAAATTATTCAACCTAGTGGAGATCATATACTTCAATTAGTCTCCTCTCTTTCTTCCCAAGTCAACCCACATAACCTGCATATTTTCTGTGAATTTTTCCAACCAAAATACAGTAAGTTGTATTTATTCACAAGAATCCCCAAATTACAATTATTAACTTAGATAATTTTGTTTACAAAGGATGATGTTAATGCAGAGACTACATTTACATTTTGTACTGTGGGTGGGGCAGCAATGAAACATTTATGAAAACATTTAACGGTGGTGACACCGAGGTATTGTAGATGGCAACAGATAAGCTACAGTTTGCTAAATTTAGCCTACGGCTGTTTACTCTTGAAGTAAGTAATTTAACCAGGATATGAACAGGATGAATAAATCATTAAACTTTGTTTTATAAAGTCCTACATTCAACGTGTTTTCTATTTTACAGAGTGATAAAATGTTTTGAAATTCTCTTCTCCTCTGTAAAATTGTAAATTTGTTCATCAAATAACATTTAAGACATTACCAGATTTGAGAAGGTGAAACTGTGAGAGTCACATGGCTGTGTTCCTAAACAATTAAAATGTTAAATGTAGTGAAAGAAGTTCCAAAGTAGGCTAAAGTACAAAGATGTATGATGTATAGATATGACAGAAACACCTCTCACTCTGCTTTACAGGCACACTTATGTCTTAAAACTGTCTTTCAAAAACACATAACTATTCACTTGAGCAAGAAATAAATAAATAAATAAATAAATAGGCAAATAAATAAACAAATAAAATTCTACCAGGGAAAGACAACTTATTTCCATTTCATTCAGTGATCTGTCTCTTTCTTAAGCATGCATAGTGTCTCTCTCTCTCTGTTTTCTTGTCTTTTATAATCTAATCTTTCTCATTTGATGGTTAGATTAATGACATAATTAACATAAAAAAGCATGTACCTTTCATTTAAATACCACATTCATCTCAAACTGGGCATGGTGGACAAAGTGATGCTGCTGAACAAGAAGTCTCACAGTGCCTAGTGATAAGCATGGATTCCTAAATGAGCTGACCTGGCAGGTTGTTAAGAGTTTGAAGGGTAGCTGTGTTATATCATGCAAAGTTACTGGCAACTTTTCCTAAGAACATTTTCCAAATGGGCAGGATCCCACAAAGCCATATAACTATTAGTTAATCTTTTTGATAGCAGCAGAGTCCATGATACATGCCAAAACAGTAGCTTCTATACTTTAGCCAAACACACTGCCAGGCTAATATACTCAGACCAGGAGGGGGCTGCAAGAACATTGTTGATACATAGTAGGCTGAATTTGGATCGATTATTTCACATGCCCACTCTTCAGTTAGAGTAGAAAGCACTGCTTTGCAGGCCAAGGTGCAAGCCTGCTGTTTCTATACTTGGGTCATGGTCCAGGCATTTTTAGGTGCACTCAAGCAGCAGAAACAGACCACTGCCCTCCAATCAGGATAGGTGAGCTAACAGAAGCTGCTCAAATCAGTCCCTCAACAGTCAGCACCTTAAGCACTGTGGCTCATTATTTGATCTCAGACTGGCAAGGCTGAAAGAAGGACTCCATAAATATGAGACATGAATCTGACATTTGAAGGACAAATAACATAATCGACTGCAAATGGAAAGGTTACAATGTCTGCCTAACAGTCACTCATTTTCTAACTCTTCTTCTTGCAGTAAGACACGGACACATTTGCAAGTGCTGACAGACATTGCCATATTACAGTGTACCATCAAAACACAGTCATTCCATGTCAGATTTCTCACAGAAATTTGCTTTATGAATTTGCGTTTAACAGTCTTACTTGTGTAGCACCTCCCATTGTGTTTGCAGACTATGTGTGCAATGAATGCATGTCAACACGTTTATTATACTGACTCTCCTCCTGGCTGCTGTGTACCCCTGGCCCAGTGGGTCTGCTTCTATCATTTTTATAACCTTCTATCCTGCTGTAAGACTTGCGTATCTACCTGCCTATCCTTCATGAACCCGCCAATATAAAGTCAACCATCACAACTACATCCTAAAGGAAGGTGCTGTCCTATATTCAAGCGCCCCTCCATCAAAAGAATCAGAGAAAGTATGTCTGACCTCTCATCTAAGCTGTGAAGTTGAATTGTATTTACTATTACATTAAAACTAAGACATTTTTTACAGTTTAGTATTTTTTGCATTAAATCTCCCACTTGAACCTGGTACCCAGCAGCCTTACCCCCTATCTACCCTATAGGGTATTTGTCTCTCCTTAATTCGGATTTACCAGCTCTGTCCTATTTTTTCTGCTCCTTCCTAATAGCTTGAATGTAATTTTATAATTTCTCCTCTAGGTGGCTCCCCTCCCTAGGCTCTTATAACCTTCTAAATATTCCTTACCTTTATCTCTTTTGGAATATTACTAGGCCACTCTGTAAGACTTTTTTGTCTTGTATTTTATCTGTAATTTGTGTAGTCCCTTTTCCCTTCCTTAAATTCCTTCTACAGTCCTTTATCCCTTGTTACTGAATAAATCTACTAGCACTCCCCTCTTACCTTGAACTTCTAAGAACACAGTAATAATCAGATGTTCACAGATTGTTTCTGGGAGCTCTTCCTCACTTGTCTAACCCGCTCCGTTCAACCTGCGGGCTCACTCCGCTCCCCTACCCTACCCCCAAATTACACCCACCCCCAGTTCACTTCACCTTATACATCTCAAGCCACACATTCATCCTTTAGTAACCAATAGCTGTCTCTATCTCATTAAATACCTATCTTATCCCTTGCTACCTCCCACTACCTAATTTCCCTTTAACAACTCCACCCTTTAACTTCCTTTCTATTTAATCACATATCTCCCAGCTTCTATCATCCTATTTTTCCCAGCTATGGTTATTTTAGGCAGACCAGGACTCTACAATGTGCTCCTCTTTCTCACAATTCTTACCCCCCTATTTATATCCCATTACCTTACTCGTTATGAATTTCTTAGCTTTACTAGATTTCATCACCCCTTAAAAACAAACAACTTCACTCACTCTTCTAGCCTCACAAACCCACAGTAACATAACATCCTCATCATCCTACCTTCTACTACACTTTCATAGAATATCCCATATTAAGTATCTCCACACTAGAAAACTAATTCCCATTCTCTGTAAACTCTTGAAACACCTACATAAGCCTCTACAGCATCTACTACTATATGGTGATATTCATCCTAATCCAGGTCTAAACAATACCATCTCTGATCCCCATTCTTACCATCCCATCACTTCTCATACTCTCACTAGTAGTACTCATAACTCTCTTCTTATAGGCCACCTCAATATACATAGCCTAAATAATAAAATAACCCAACTTCATGCCCTGCTAGACGTACACTCTTTTGATATCCTATGTCTTACAGAAACATGGCTTAAACCAGTAACTAAGGATAATGATATAATCCCACCAGGTTATAACATCCTGAGATTTGACCGTCTAAATAAAAAGGGTGGTGGGGTAGCAATACTATACAAATCTGAATTACAGGTTATACCACTAGATATTCATCCTCCCTCGCCCAGTAATGCTGAAATTGTACTCTCTAAGCTACAGATAAATGCTAATAAATCATTATATATAATTTGCTTCTATATCCCTTCAGGCAACAACATTAATACTCTTGAAAATGTCCTCAACTGGCTCTCCACATCCTTCCCACAAGAAACCATACTCCTTGGAGACTTTAACATTGACTGGAACTGTTGTAACTCTTTCAAACCAACTACTCACATAAACCTTTACGGCTTCAATCAAACCATCACCTCCCCTACCAGAACCCATAAACCTAGCAATAAGCAAGCCACCTTAGACTGGATACTAGTTAACAGTAATCCCCTCTCTTATAAAAAAGGTATACTTCCTGATGATATTAGTGACCATTCTCTTACCTTTATAACTAGACAAAAGACCCTAATACCCAACCAAACAATCTTCAGAACTTCCCATAACAAAAATAACTTGAACCCAGCTAGCTTCCAAGCTGAACTCAAAGCTTGCAACTGGTCACCCCTAAAATACATACCTCTTGGCAAAGAAGTCTCTTACTTTAACAATAAATTCCTGCAAATCCTAGAACACCATGCCCCCTCTCATACTGTCAGAAACTAAGAACAAACCTGCCCTTTGGCTCACAAAAGCGACGAGGCAAAAAATGCTTCAAAGAAATAGAATCTGGTCTAAATTGAGAAATACTAAACACCTGACTGATCACGAAATCTTTAGACAGCTGAGAAATGCCACAAAAAAATTAATACACCAAGATAAAAAAAAACTATTACCTTAAACTCCAGCAAGCCCAACATCAACACCCACAAAAATTCTAGTCAGGTATAAATAGCCTACTCCACCCAGGGCACTCCAAAACTTCAACCCCATCTAATTTGACTCAGAATTCTCTCAGCCAAATTGCCAATTCTTTTAATAATTTTTTTTCTGAAACAGTCCAATCATTAGCAAATACCTTATCACCTGCCAGCATCTCTAAGACACTCTCTCTCTAACCAATTTACCTCCTGCCCTACAATTTCAGTCTGTTCCAACATCTCTTATCCATACCCTACTTCATAAACTAAAACGTTGTACTCCTTCAGCTGACCTTCTTCCAGCTGAATTTCTGCAAATCGCAGCTGGAGTACTTGCATACCCTATCTCCATCTTAATAAACATAACCATTACAGAAGGCTCTATACCATCTCTTTGGAAAGTCTCACATATTATCCCACTACATAAGGGAGGTAACTCAACTGAACTCTCTAACTTCCATCCCATAGCTCTACTTTCTCCTTTAGCAAAAATCATGGAGAGATGCATTCATCGGCAACTACCTGATAATCTATTAGCTGACTGCCAGCATGGCTTTAGGCCATTTCATAGTACTACAACTGCGCTCCTATCCTTTTCTGACTGTATTAATACAAATTGTGACAACAACTTGCTCTCCTCTGCTCTCTTTATAGGCCTCTCCAAAGCCTTTGACATGGTTAATCATCACTTAATGTTAGTTATACTTGCTTCACTTTCAATAGACACTCATGCAGTCAAATGGTTTAAGTCCTATCGAGGAAATACACAACAAGCAGTCTTCTGGGACAATAACATATCAACTCTGCTCCCTATCTCCCTGGGAGTCCCACAAGACTCTATTTTGGGACCCCTCCTCTTTTCTATTTTCATTACTGATCTGAAAACATCCCTACCTCAAACCACCTGCATACAATATGCCGATGACTCAACATTAATCTGTGCTCCCACATCTTCTGCTGAACTGCAGTCTAGCACCCAAAAAGTTTTTAACTTAGTTGAAAACTGATTCTATAAATGCTGTCTCCTCCTAAATCCTAAAAAACTAAACTTCTACTGTTCACCCCTACCCAGAAGTCTCCCCCTATCAGTTTCACAGTTGTATCAAATAATGGCACTGTAATAGTACCTGACACAACAACTAAACTTTTAGGTGTAACAAATGATCATAATCTTAATTCTGACTCTCACATAAATTTAACCATCAAATCAGTTAATAGAAAACTCGGTTTCCTTTACAGGCTAAAACCCTTCCTTACACCTACAGCCAAGACTACTATTGCCCAAACACACCTATTCTCCACCCTTTTCTATGCCTCCCCAATTTACACTAATCTATCCAAAAACAATCTCAATAAGCTGGCCACCTCTTATAATAACATTGCCAGATTTGCCACTGGTTCCACATTCCAAACTCACCATTGCCAAAATCTGAAAAAGCTAGGATGGTTGGAACTGCAAAACCAGCTTCTTCTTCAGCAACTAACTATCACCCACAAGATCTTGTATCATCCCACAAATGCTCCCATACTCTCTAACCTTATCAACCTGTATAAAAATCTGAGAACTCTATGCTCAGCTAATAAGTTACTAGTAGCAACCCTTAAATCCAACAATAAAACTGGTGATTGTCTATTTACTAACATCACTGGAAACTCTTGTAACAAGCTTCCTAATAAACTAACATCCCTGACATCCACTCCACTTTTCAAGAAGCAACTAAGAATCTTCCTAAATTCACTTGCCCATGTACTAATCCTGACTAAAACACTTTTGACATGACCAACCTTTTCTAGTTTATACGTTTCTTTTTATCTATTGTGTTCTAACTGCTCTAATCTGTTTACACATCAATCCTTGTATATATTAAGACGAAAAAGTGCGAACTAGACCAATAAGAGGATAGTCACCAGGTTTATTTAGCGTTAT
The DNA here is from genome assembly GCF_019279795.1 of Protopterus annectens. Taxonomy (NCBI): domain Eukaryota; kingdom Metazoa; phylum Chordata; order Ceratodontiformes; family Protopteridae; genus Protopterus; species Protopterus annectens. Next base: position 863,933,709 of record NC_056743.1, on the reverse strand, counting down.
GACAAAAATGTATTAAAAACATGCTTTCGGTAAAGACTATGCTTCACCTTCATCAGAATACAAAGTTTCAAATGTCAAGTACAACCCTTTTAAAATGTTTCCAAAAAGCAATTAAAAACGTCACTTCCTTAAGCTTAGCTAAAAGGCATGAAACACCTGGAGTTCGTTAACCTGTAGTTTAAACGTTTAATTTGTAAAACTTTGTGCAAGAATATATTTAAAAGTGTATATAAAAATATGTATTTTTTGTATAAATATGTGTTTGACAAAGTGTTTTTATACGTATATTCACAAATAGTAATAAAAATAAAAATAAAATATGTTGATCGAACACACCTATAATGCAACACTGAACTTGGACATACCCTTGTGTGCTGACTTATAATTATATCCAGCAGCCAAAATATGTAATGCCGATTTATATGAAATGCCGATTAATATGAAAACCAAACAACAAAAACCATATAGCTTGCAAAATTCATTTTAAAGCTGGAAAAGTTTTTTAGATTTTTACTTTTTTTATCTACTTAATTTATTAAATTCTTTAAAATCAAATTTAAACTTCGTGTACATAGATAACGAATATTTAAAATAACAAATATTTAAAAATTCCAATACCTTAATCATTTGAATATTAAAAATGTGTAAGTTGGTGTAAAATACATTGTGTAAATCCTTATATTTTTCGCTAATCAAATTTAATAAAAATTAATAAATATAAATCATTAAATTTTAAAAATTGATTACACATAAATTAACTATAAATTTCCAAATGTGTATAAAAAAGATGGATATTACACTTTAATCTAATCTTTTTGTGTAAATGTTTATGCAATACTTAAAACTAAACACAATAACATTCAAAATTAACATAAATTTAGAATGTAATATATTATAAATAAATATTAATTTTATATTAAAATATTGATATTAATGTTATATACAAATTTCTTATGACCTTTTAAGGGCTAACAATTTAAGAATGCATTTGATTGATATGTAGTCATTTAGACCGGGATAGGCACTTGCAGTAGTTCTAATTTGCCACATTAACTCATCTATCTCAAGGGTTAACTGCCATGGTCCACCTCTTGGATCATGCATTCTTTGGTGTAAGATGACAAACTTAAAATTGTGGTTAGAATGTTCGAGTATGTGTTTTGCTAAGGCATTATTAGTGTCCTTCTTAGAAATAGCATACATGTGCTCATAAATCCTTTGCTTAATTTTCCTTTCAGTTTTGCCTATATAGAAGGCATTACATTGCTCACATAATGCTGCATAAACTATTCCTTTACTATCACAATTATACCTTTTATTAATCTTATATACCACGTCATTAATAACTACCTCCTTTGCTACTAAAATTAAGGAGCATTGCGGGCAAGCACCACATTTGTACATGCCTTTGGATGAACTAGAATGTGATTCATACTTTTTCTCTAAAAGCATCTTCAAGTTCTGATTTCTTTTATATGTAATTTTAAGTTGTGGACCTAGCTTGTTATGCAATACTATGTCTTCAGAAATAATTCTCCAATTTTTGTTCATAATACCCCTAATAAATTTATGGTCACTTGAGAATGTACACAAAAAGCTACTCTTGTACGACTCATGAATGCCAGGAATAGATTCTACCTGTTGCACTTCCATTACATTAATGTTGTTAGGAATTTCATTTAATAGGGGTTTGAAATGTCCTGAAATTCTTTTGACCCTAACTTCTTCCCTAATGTTAGCAACTAGTTTGAAAGGATAAGCTCTGTTTAAAAACATGTTTTCCAGATTTTCACATTCATGGTCAAAGTCTGCTAATGTTGTAATCATCCTAGCTGCCCTGACCATTTGGCCCTTAACAACTGCTTTTTTCTGATGAAACGGGTGACAGCTACTAAAATGCAGGAAGGCGTTGGAATATGTAGGTTTTCTGTAAATCTTACTAATAAATCTCGAATTTAGTCTATCTTTAATAAGTAAGATGTCTAGAAAATTAATGCTGTTTTCATCCAGGTTGAACGTGAATTGTAAGAAATCAGTTAATTCAGTGATGCTTGTAATAAAGGAAGGCACCAACCCCTTTGGTCCCCTCCAAATCAAAAACATGTCGTCCTGGTACCTAGTGTCTTATCTGGTTTGTTTAAAATCTGTGAGTCTTGTATATATTAAGCTATATGTTCTTGCTTATTCGTTTCATTTTTTTTTTGTCATTTTATGTAATATAAGCCTAATTAAAAGGGTTTTTTATGTTTAATCAATTTTGGAAATTATTCCCTTATGTCTTTTCTTACTCATGTATGTCAATTTGTATAACACTATTGTGGAGCTTTTCTCCCCAGGCCTCTACTGAAAATGGACATATATCCAGTTAGACTAGCCCGGTCAACAAATGTAAAATAAAAATAAAAATAAATAAATAAACGTTAATGAAAGTATAGCTACTACTTCCTTAAGGTAGTGTGTGCAACACTAAAGACCACCAAAATACACTTTCTTGTGGAACAAAAACACAGCTCACAGGCCACTTATCTCCATATAAAGTAATCAATCAGGAAGCACTTTTGTCCCAAAAACATTTCACAAGAGACTTTGTCAGACTGATTAAAAATTGCTACTACACTTTTTAAACACTCTCATATCATATGACTGTTTATCATCGTTACTAATCAAACAGATTGCACTGTCACAAAAAAAAAAAACACATGCAAAATTTTAAAAAATTGTTCTAAAAACCTTACTTAAGATATTTTCTTATTTTACATAGCTTCCGTTTCAAGTTACTTTTAAAATTCACACTTGCATTTAACACTGTCTTATGTTCATTGAGGATTGCCTGACAGTTTTACTCTATGAGTCCAGAAAACCTTTCCCTATTACCAGCCCAATGTCCAAAGGGGTATAATCAAACACAAGAAACATGAACTTCTTAAAATTATTGCAAGAGTCAGTGAGCTGATATGGTGCATGTATACTACTTTTGTGTTCAATTGCATAATTAGGATCACAAATATGATATCTTGACTTTTCCTCTGTTTTATACATATAAAATGATGTACATTTAATACATGAAATCACATAAATTTCATATTCAGATTCACGGGTGAAGAATCCAGGTTACTCATATGTGCTGCCTATATTATTACAACAACAAATTTAGTGCATCAGCAATAAACCTACACATACTGCAAGTAAAATATTTAAAGACTGAACCCTTAATACCACTCAAAATACGTTTTTTGTTTCTATCATTTTTATTATAAAATGTGACTTCCACCAACTTTTTCTACTTTGTCTATTCTCACTGTTAATACCCTCCAATTATTTTTTTAATTATGCATTGTATTGCTCCACTGTCTACAATGTATGTGAAAAACATTGCATGTTTCTAATCTAGTGTTTTCTTTCTTAGAAATTGCTGTACCCTGGTAATTTCAATTATAGAAAAATTCCCAGTGGTATCAGTTATCACAGAGTTAGAATATCACATTTATGCAGTGTTGTTTCTTCACTGTTCATAGGTGCTTTCTAAACTATTGACCCATGAGGATATTTAGAAGCCTAATCCTGCATTCCCATGAAAGTTTTAGCCCTTGTAATTTAAGTATGACTATCACAGAACCAGGCAAAATTTCATGTTACAGCAACACACCAAACAGCCAATGCCTTTCTTCACTTTTATTGGACCTGGTACCTCGGCAGTTCGCCTTCAAGGATCACATTTGCTTGCTACAAACAATTGATTTATATAGCACATATCCAAGCAATTAAGCAATAATTCAATTAGTACAAAATTCCTTTTAAGGTGACCTTGTCAATAACAATATTCTGCACATATTATAGAAAATACAAACAAAAATAATACCCATAAATTCATTTTTAAATAGAAACCTCATTCTTTAAAAGATGAAAATTCATTTTGTATACCAAAACATTATGCATATTAATCAAAAAAATTTTTTATGTAAACACACGCACGTATATACATATTTTTATTATAATTATAATATTATTTTAAATTGATTTTATGTATTTGTTGAATGTTTTTTATCTCAAAAAGTATTTTCTTAAATATTAGGAAATAATTAATATTTATTTTCATTTATTTCAAATCTTCTAAGTCCATCATATCCCCAATTCTAAATTTAAGCCATGTGGCCTTATAGTATTAAACTTAAGAATCAATTTTGTCTCTAACTCTAATAGTTTATTGGTGATATTATCACCAATACGAACAAATGGTCTACCCAAGACTCCAAATCTTAAACTATCACTGTTACCTTCATGGATGTCCACAAAATGTTTGGCTACTGGACTGAGTAAGTTCAAATTCCTAATGTCTTTCAGATGCTCTAAAATTCTGACTCTAACCATCCTCTTGGTCTGGCCAATATACCAAATATTGGCACAACTACAGGTCAAGGCATATACTACCCCAATAGATTTACAACTAAAATAATATTTAGGGGTATGAATAATGCCATTAATAGAATTAATATTAACAACCTTATCACAAAGACTACAAGAGTTACACTTAAATGTGCCTGTTTTAACCAACCGTGTAATTCTATCATTACAACAGTTGTGGTTCAAAATGTTTTTCAAGTTTTTCCCTTTTTGAAAAGAAAAAATAACATGATGGGGGAACCACAACTGTGATAATATCACCAATAAACTATTAGAGTTAGAGACAAAATTGATTCTTAAGTTTAATACTATAAGGCCACATGGCTTAAATTTAGAATTGGGGATATGATGGACTTAGAAGATTTGAAATAAATGAAAATAAATATTAATTATTTCCTAATATTTAAGAAAATACTTTTTGAGATAAAAAACATTCAACAAATACATAAAATCAATTTAAAATAATATTATAATTATAATAAAAAATATGTATATATATGTGTGTGTGTTTACATAAAAAATTTTTTTTGATTAATATGTATAATGTTTTGGTATACAAAATGAATTTTCATCTTTTAAAGAATGAGTTTTCTATTTAAAAATGAATTTATGGGTATTATTTTTGTTTGTATTTTCTATAATATGTGCAGAATATTGTTATTGACAAGGTCACCTTAAAAGGAATTTTGTACTAATTGAATTATTGCTTAATTGCTTGGATATGTGCTATATAAATCAATTGTTTGTAGCAAGCAAATGTGATCCTTGAAGGCGAACTGCCGAGGTACCAGGTCCAATAAAAGTGAAGAAAGGCATTGGCTGTTTGGTGTGTTGCTGTTACAGTTTCGCTGTTGCTGTGTGTTTTTATCTATTTTTCCAAGCCGTGCTGATCTTGAGGTTAAGTCAAAAGAGAATTTTGTTTGGAGAATCCAAGCAATTTTGCCCTTTTTTTCCATCATGTCACATAATGGGAACATAGAGCGGAATTCTACTATGGAGACTCTTTCATTTTTGGAGATGGTGTCGGAACGTGAAAGGAAGTTCATTGACAATGATCCTTGGAATCTGAGAGGTAATGTGGAAGCTGATGGTCGTTTTAGCACTCTGAACAAGTTAATGGCTAAAGAATCCGCTCTCTATTATGATACTAGACTGTTAGAAAAGTATTTGAGTCTAAATGTTACACCCAGAGGGCTCCGAATAGATAAATTACCGGCTGCACCTTTTTCAGACGAAGAATCTGACTTACTTGAAGAGTGGAAACAAACATCTCTTCAATGTACTCTGGGTTGGTTGCGTACGCTTGTAAAACGTAACAATAGAACTCATGAGAAACTAAAACAAGAGATCTCCACTTTGCAAAATGAACTTTTGGTTGAAGTAAATTATAGAGCTCAAATGCTTGATATCAGTGAGAAAATAAATAAATTGGAAGCGGATGTTGTGCTTAAAAAACGTGCCAAACTAGTCCGGGACTTAAAGGACTATGATACCGGCATTATTTTCAGCTGGCAACGTGAGTCGGGACGTAACCAATCGAGGGGGAGAAGCTGGACGAGAGGTTTCAAACAAAGGAACATGTCAGCTTCGTTTTCATCGGCTGAACGCCATGCTGCAAATAAGAACGTTTCTTTTGCCAGGACTGAGAACAATAACCGGGTCCAGAATAGAGAAGTTTCTGAGGATGTAACTGAAGCTTCCAATTCCAATTCCGCCAAAGCTGTGAATTTTCAAAATGATGGTCGGAACAAAGGAAAGAACGGAAGAAATGGCCGCAAGGGTCGTTACAAATGAACGTTTGATAGTAGAAAATGTATGTATGAATAATTTTGATACACTACAATGCATAAATTTGTCTGACTTGCATTTGGATAATGACATGCTTAGTGTGTTAAATAAAGGGAGCAAATTCGTTCCCACTTTCTTTCCGACATATGCTGACATTTATTTGGAAGTTAAGGCTTTCATTCGGAAACTGTTACTCAGGGTGTATTTCAGTAAATGTGTTAAAAAGAAAACACCTAATGCAGAATATTTTGAACAAGTTGAACAAAATGAGGAAATAGAGTTGGATGAAAGTCTTATGAATGTTTCAATATATAATTATGAACATGATGAAAGTTTTTTAGAAGAGAATATTGAAATGTCAGTTAGTTGCCAAATTGAAAATGAATGTAATGAAAACTACAGGACTGGGTATGGTAAATTAGAAATGCCAAAATTTAAGAATGTCAAATGTAACTTTACTCCTGCCATTGTTGTACCAGCTATAATATTGTTTCAAAAGGTGATTTTGAAAGAAATTGAGGCATCATTTAAGGAATTTTGTGGGGAGAATAAACAATTTAATCTTAACAGGCAAGAATGGTTAGCCTTAAAAAATTTAAGAGATATTAAAGACCAATACATTTTTAAATGTGCAGATAAAGGGGGAAACTGGGTAATTCTAAGTAAATCAAACTATTGTAATATGGTTTACAAATTGCTTATGAATGTTGAAGAATACAAAAAACTTGATCATGATCCACTTAAAATTTATAATGAAGGTTTGTTATTTTTATTGGAAAAGGGAGAACGATTAGGTTTTTTCTCACATGGTGATGTCAAGAAGATGTATATTAAGGAACCGAATCCCCCTATATTATATGCCCTACCAAAAGTTCACAAAGACATGCTTAACCCTCCTGGGAGACTTATAGTCTCGGGAATAGGCTCATACATGGAGAATGTTAATATTTTTTTGGATTCTCAGTTAAAGATGCATTTAAACAAAGTTAGTGCTCATATTAGTAATACTTATGATTTAATTAATGCTATTTCCAAGTTGAGGTGGAATTCTGAGTACTATTGGGTAACCATTGACGTCAAGTCACTGTATACAAATATAGACAAGAGATGGGGGTTAGAAGCTATTAATAATATGTTGGGTGAGGGACCCAGAACCAATTTTTTGGTCTTATTGTTAGAATATTGTTTAATGCATAATTATTTTATGTTTAATAAAGAATATTTTTTACAGACCAAGGGAACAGCTATGGGGGCAGCTTTTGCCCCCACATATGCTGTCATATACATGGATTTTTTTGAAAGAAGCTTCATTTATCCCACTGAATTTTTTAAGAATAGGGTAGTTTTATACAAGCGTTTCATTGATGATTTAATTTTTGTTTGTAAAGGGGAAATGCATGAATTTTATGATTTTTTTGAAAGTTTGAATAATAATACACATGGTCTTTCTTTTTCTTATGAAATCAATAGGAATGAAATTAATTATTTGGACTTGACTTTGTTCATAAGAGAGAATGTCATTGAATTTAGACCTTACAGAAAAAGCACTTCAGTCAATATGTTTTTGCATGCCTCAAGCATGCACCCCCCTCATTTGTTAAACACACTACCCTTTGGAGAATTTAAGAGAATTTATTCCCACACTAGTATACAGAAAGATGTTGATGATGAATTAAATGATGTCTTTTTGAGATTAAGGGACAGAGGATATGATGCACTACTTTTAAACAACACAATGGTAAAGGTAAAAAACAATGGGAAGGACAAAGACACCATGACATTTAAATATGATACCTGTAGACCTCCACTGATAGAGAAGAATGTGGAAAAATTATTTTTTGTTACCAAGTATACTACATTCTCTGATAGATTAGTCGATATAGTTAGAAGGTTTTGGTATTTGGTAAGTGAGGACGATAACATAGGTGAATTGTTCCCCCATCATGTTATTTTTTCTTTTCAAAAAGGGAAAAACTTGAAAAACATTTTGAACCACAACTGTTGTAATGATAGAATTACACGGTTGGTTAAAACAGGCACATTTAAGTGTAACTCTTGTAGTCTTTGTGATAAGGTTGTTAATATTAATTCTATTAATGGCATTATTCATACCCCTAAATATTATTTTAGTTGTAAATCTATTGGGGTAGTATATGCCTTGACCTGTAGTTGTGCCAATATTTGGTATATTGGCCAGACCAAGAGGATGGTTAGAGTCAGAATTTTAGAGCATCTGAAAGACATTAGGAATTTGAACTTACTCAGTCCAGTAGCCAAACATTTTGTGGACATCCATGAAGGTAACAGTGATAGTTTAAGATTTGGAGTCTTGGGTAGACCATTTGTTCGTATTGGTGATAATATCACCAATAAACTATTAGAGTTAGAGACAAAATTGATTCTTAAGTTTAATACTATAAGGCCACATGGCTTAAATTTAGAATTGGGGATATGATGGACTTAGAAGATTTGAAATAAATGAAAATAAATATTAATTATTTCCTAATATTTAAGAAAATACTTTTTGAGATAAAAAACATTCAAAAAATACATAAAATCAATTTAAAATAATATTATAATTATAATAAAAAATATGTATATATATGTGTGTGTGTTTACATAAAAAATTTTTTTTGATTAATATGTATAATGTTTTGGTATACAAAATGAATTTTCATCTTTTAAAGAATGAGTTTTCTATTTAAAAATGAATTTATGGGTATTATATTTGTTTGTATTTTCTATAATATGTGCAGAATATTGTTATTGACAAGGTCACCTTAAAAGGAATTTTGTACTAATTGAATTATTGCTTAATTGCTTGGATATGTGCTATATAAATCAATTGTTTGTAGCAAGCAAATGTGATCCTTGAAGGCGAACTGCCGAGGTACCAGGTCCAATAAAAGTGAAGAAAGGCATTGGCTGTTTGGTGTGTTGCTGTTACAGTTTCGCTGTTGCTGTGTGTTTTTATCAAAATTTCATGTTACCCCTATCCATAATGGACAGGGATGACAAACCTGGGGTGAATTGGTGGTTTCCCATCCACTTGTCCAGAATACATCTGAAAAGAGTAAGAGAAACACTTCGCTTTATGTGGAGAGGAAGATAATTTCAAATAAGTGGCATTGTCTGTGATACATATCTATCCCTCCAACATGCTCAATTTATTTTAGAAAACAGATTAAGATCTCTTGAATGGGCATTTATGGCCCCATTTAACTTGCAGATGTGCAGTAGATCTCAGAGTGTGGGGTCTGTTGAGCCTCTGTATGAAAGGCAAATATTGCCCCTCAGTAGCTTGTATGTATTGTGTAAAGGGACAAGGATTTGAGGCTATCAGTGTGGCTTTTATGATTTAAGCCCTTGATTTACTTGTTGAAAAAGGTGGTCATTCAAGTTGTGTTAAGTGTTTGGACTGATACATGCCAAAATGGAATTACAGTCAATGATCAGCCTATTAAGTACTGAATCCAATGGAATGACCACATCTGTGGGCTTAGATACCATGCACTTTCAGCCTATTAAGTACTGAATCCAATGGAATGACCACATCTGTGGGCTTAGATACCATGCACTTTCAGCCTATTAAGTACTGAATCCAATGGAATGACCACATCTGTGGGCTTAGATACCATGCACGTACTAATAAGCTGCGTAATGAAACATAATTTTTTGCAATGCATGGTATAGGATAGTTTGTTATGCATATAGGTTCCCAGGTTCCCAACTACTTGGTTAATTGTCAGAGGTGTGTTGTTGATGTGATAGTGACAGGGGACATTTTGCTTGCTAAAGGAGACTAGTATACATTTTTGGTATTTAGTTTTAGTTCATGGTTATGATACCAGCTATCTGTTTGGGAAAGATCCTCTTGGAGGATTTTGGTGTCCTCTGGAGAGTTTATGATGCCACCAAGTTTAAAGTCATCTGCAAACATATCCAGCCATAAACCTCTGACCTCTGAGAAGTAAATGCCAAACAGGAGTGATCCAAACACTGAACCCTGGAGTATACACTACTGACAGGTCATTTGGAGGAGGTAAAGCCCACCTAGCCTAATTTTCTTGGTTCTCTATGTGAGCCAATTTGCTATCCAGTGGATTACAGAGTGATTAACATTAAGCTGGGATAGTTTATCAACAATACCTGGATGTGGTATGGTGCTGAAAGCCTATGCAAGGTCTAGATATGCAGTTTTTACCAATTTTCCCTCATCTGTTACTTCAGTAATGTTTTCAAAGTCAACCAGGCTAAACAGACAGAATCTGCCTTTAACAAAACCGAACTGGCTTGTATCAATACTTTGCAGATTACCTATGCCCTTATTTATAATTTACAAATCCTCTCCATAGCTTTACAGATGAGGTAGGTAGGTCTTATGGGTCTATAGCTATCCAGGTCCACTGATACCACACTTTTGCACAAGGGTGACTGCTGCTGTTCTCCATTTATCCCATACAAAGTATTTTTGGAAGCTGATATTGAACAGCGTCTGCATGGGGTTTGATACATCCTGTTTTAGGCTGCCCAGTAGGCAGCCTAGTTTGTTATCTGGCCCCATAGAAACAGAGTTATTGACCTTGGAAAATACTTTGAAGACTTTTTATTGGGAGACTTGAGGGGAGTGTAGATGCAGGTGTGTGATCTGGTGGGAGGTTACCTTAGAGCTAAATTTATCTTCTGGTAGATGGCTATGTAGCTCTGTGCAGTGCTGGGCATTGTTTCTGAGATTTCTACCACAGTTAAAGAAAGCTTTAGGCTTGTCTTTTGCCTGATTGTCTGTTTTTATCTCATGTCTAATGTTGGTTGATCTGATTAGGGATTGGAATTCCTTGTTAAGTTTAGCAAGAGCATTTTTTACATCTTAGGAGTTACGTTTATTATTGTGTGCAAGGTTATTTTTTCTTTGTTTATGGCAGTCTGTTTATATTTGGTATCCACCACAGGGGGTTTGTTTTTGAATTTGGTATTGTAAACACTTTGGAGGGGGACAGATGTATGTATGCAGCTATTCGCATATGCATAGAGTTTGGCTGTAAAGGATTCCACATATGTAGTAGGCTTGTCAGATTAGAGGGGGATGTTGAATTTAGCTGCGTCATCGCACAGTTTTAGTAGATTAACCTTTGCATAATCTTTGAATACTGAGGTATTTGAATATGCCTCTTGCATTAGTCTTATGATGAATATGATTGATTTATGGTCTGAATTGACTAGGGAAGAAGTTACAACTGGTTGGAAAAGAGCTGTCCCACATTGTTGAGGACCAAATCCAGGATTTTGTCTCTCCTAGTTGGGGTGCAGACTAACTGGCCCAGAGAGTTTGTATTTATGAAGTCTAGAAATCTCTAGGTATGCATGTTAGGTGATGTATACATCTTCCAGTTGATGGAGGGGTAGTTGAAGTCCCCTAGAACTGTGTTTGGCCTGACAGACAGGAACTCTAAACTAGTCAGGTAGGAGGTATGAGTCAAGGGAGGGCATAGAGGGTGTCCTATAGTTGGCTATGGTGTAATGAAGGGAGTTTGTTTATGATAAGCTGAACTTGTAGGAGTTCTAGGTCATTGTCCTGTATCACTAGCCTGTATGTGAAATCTTGTTTACGAATATAGAGAAAATGCCACCTGTGCAGTGAGCAAGAAAACACAGTAGGTGTGGAAACCCTGCACTGACGGGGTGCTCTCAGTGGTCCAGAGCCATGTTTCAGTGACAGTGTGTATATCAATGTACTCCAAGGCAAGCAGCGCATGTAGGGAACAGAGCTTTTTGTTGAGCAATACCTTTATGTTATCTGGATTATATTTTGCTAAATTGGAAGATTTTGAAGACTGAGATTCCCTAAAAAGGTGGTATGGGTGGCAAGGATTTAGTTACTATATAAAAACCAAGGGGAGATGGGTGCATAAGTGCTGCATTGTCTGAGGGTGCCAATTTTAACAAAGGTGGCTGCAGAGAAAGTTTGAAAGGAAAATCAATGATCCAGGTGCTTACTAATGTGGGATGAAAGGGGCGGAAGTAGCACCTGTGAGATTAGGAGTTGATTACTGCTTAAGCTTTTGCTATAGTCTTCCATTGACAGATACCCTACATACAGCCTACAGCAGCTGGACACAGCAGAAAGCCAGGGGCCTGAAGAGGATCTCAGTAAAACTATACCAGACCATAAAGTGAAGTCCTGCATGCACTGCCCAAATCAAGACCAGTAGGAATAAGTACCCCTCTGATACTTCTCTTACTAGGATCAAAGCAGGGCCATTAATCCCAAACTGGCTAATAAGAAGCAATTTTCAGGCTCTACAGTAATTGGTGACTTCTATGAAGGCTAGGAAACAATGTCCTTCTGCTCCTTTTCATAACAGAAACACTAATCCAAAGATGACCTCTCAGAAGTAGGTCATAGACTCTCCAGTGATTGGTAGCTAGTCCTTGTTATTACAGATTTTAAAAGTAAGATGGAAAAATTAATTAATACTCTAAATGTTGTGGTTTGCACTAAATGATTGCGGTATATCTCAACCAGAGACAAATCTCAAATGAATCGGGGACAAATCCAGAAATAATCAGACACAATCAGGGATGCATTCAAAATATTAGTGCCATTAACTTGAGACATCAACAGATTGAGAGAATGTCAATTAATATACGTTTTTTGAAGTAAAATATGTCTATAATTCTAATTATTGCAATTATTTATTAAATGTAATTCACTAACTTTTCTTAAAAATTCACCAGTTTTAGTAGGGAATAAGAGGGACAGAGCTAAAATTTGAGTCAAAAATTAGGGATGTCCCTGAAAATTAGGGAAAGTTAGGTATGGAGTGGGGTGATATGAAACAGAGGCTAAGTCAAATTTTAAGAGTCTACGGGGTGGGCCTTCCCAGTTGGATCTTTCAGTGCCCAGTAGAATGAGCAAATAAAATGACAATGCGAGGAGCCTCCAAAGTTAAATTTACAGTAAGGGTGGGCAGCTCAAAATCCAACAAGTTTAAAAGCACAACAGAGACTGGGCAGGTGGGTGAGAAACAAAATCTCCAGTAGAGAATCAAACAGGGATTGCATATGATGATAGCTTCTTTTGCATGTTATCAGAAGACAGTCTGTGTAGTTAAGTATCACTCCAGGAAATAAAATAACCAATGAAAAACAAGTGAAATCTAAAGCCTAATTACTATTCTAAAAGTGTATTAGTTCTGGTTTAAGCACTTGGTCTTCAGGCCAGTTAGTCTACATTAAGAAGGTTTGTGGTCTGCACTCTTGTGGAAGGAGAGGCTGGATTCTGCCCTTCTGAGATGGGAATTTCTGGTCACAGGCTTATTGTGCCTCCTTATTTGAATGGTTTCTTTCTGAAATTGGTGCGCCTTGTTGCTATAGCATAGACCAGATTCAGGTCTGCTGAATCTAGCTTTGTTTGTATAACTTGAGCACTGATTCAGGCAATCTTTTTTTGGAGATGATTCCCCTGCACCCTAGTGGCAGGAGTGTGCAGTTAGAACTTGTCTGATTGAAGACTGCTGGAACAGGGCTCGGTTTTGAGCTTTTTTTTGGTTAATTGGGTAACTTGTTTAAATCTGTTTGTTTTTTATTGTTTATATATATATATATATATATATATATATATATATATATATATATATATATATATATATATATATATATATAGATATATAGATATATATATATATATATATAAATTGCACTTTATTCATCTGGTTTTACTGTATTTGTGTTTCTTCCTACTTTATTAGGGGGCATTGACTACAACTCTGATCTGAGATATATAACAATAAGTATCCTTTTCTGTGCATTTAAAGTGTTTTTTTTGATTGTATCTGCATTATTTTCTGAAAAAAATATATATATATATACTTGTTTCCCACCTTTCTAAGCTAGTAAAGTCCAGTTTTCAGATTAGTGCTGAATTCAGGGCTGTGTTAAAAATCTCTGTGTTTGCCCATACCTTACTTGGATAGAAGGAAGTTTCTCTGTTCACCTGTGAGAGAGGGGAGCTTTGAGCAGCCTATCTGTCCCTGGAGGAGTGGTTTCAGCCCATAAATTAGTAGCTTATTGGCCATTTTGGGCTAATTTCTATATCTTTCTTTTCCCTGCTATAAAAACTGCATTTGCCCAGTTTTGCGCACCGGGCAGTGCTGGTTAGCTAGGATATAACTATTCCCAGCTCCACAAAGTCTCCTCTTCAATTTTTTCCCTTGGAACTAGACAAACTTTCAACTTAAGCACTCAAGCTATTCATTTCTCAGTCCAGCACTTGCTCAAAACTCATAGCAAGCACTTATAAACCCTAGCACTAGACCCACCTATACAGAAGGACAAGGCTCTCTATTTGACCTTACCAGCCATTCAGTAAAACAGTTCACTGTACCTTCCAGGCATGTCCAAAAGGCAGCTTCAGGTGTACTCTCCAGTCCAACTGGTGAATCTGGGCATTTTGAGGCAATGTTACAACTGCCTCATGTACACAGACAACCCTCTCCTCCTACCACCAAACACTAATACATGCGAGAGATTAAATTATACAGCCAAACTGGAGGCTAAGCTCTCTCAACCCAAGACTGGATCAGACAGTCAGGAGGAGAAGGGAAATACTTGCATCACACCGCCAGTCTCACATAAACCCATTAAACCAGCACCGGCAAAAAACACACATAAATACATGAAAACATACTCAGAGGCTCTAAATAAAAATATGCAAAAGCAACAGAGACCTCCAAAGCAGATATCCAAGCAACCTCCAACCCCCAACACAAACCATGAAACACATACTTCACAAAACTGGTGTCCCACACAATCTCAGCCCTTAAGGCAAAATAACATTCCCAACATACTAGTAATAGGTGACTCTATAGTCAGGCACACTGACGTCCCACTCACTAGGCTGAATAAGGAGAAGGTTAATGTTAGCTGCTTGTCGGGTGCAGGATCTGCCACATAACACAAGCACTCAGGTCACTCCAGAACAAGTACAAATATGACTCTGTCATTGTCCATGTTGATGTAAATGACCTGAGCCGTACTTTCCTGGTCTACATGAAAAGAGAAATGGAAGAGCTCTCTGATCACATAGCCCACGCCGGTATGACCCTGACCCTGAGTAGCATCCTGCCCTCACCAAGAATGGTACCATGGTATAAAGAAAAAATTATCAATTTCAACAATTGGCTAAGTTTCTAGTGTCATTCAAAGGGGATCCAGTGTCTGTCCACCTGGGATGACATGCTCAACAAGCCACGCTGCTTCGCTACAGATGGCTTGCATCTGTCACCCTTAGGCTTTTGAATACTGGCCAAGGCTCTTGCCACCTCCATAGTGCCTTTTTAGGCAAGGCTCAAAAGACAAACCCACTGTTGTAAATAGCACAAGTAACAAAAAACTGAGGGTAATGCTACTCAATGCCAGAAGTCTAAACCTCAAAATGCATGCACTCGAGGCACTCCTCAGTATGGAGAAAATCGATATATGTGCAGCAACAGAAACCTGGTTTAAGGCTCCAAAAAGCACCCCAGCACTACCAGGCTACAACTCATACCATACATTTCAGCCACAGAACCCAGACCAAAATACAAAAGGCGGGGGTGTATCCATATTCATCAAGGATACCCACATCTCCAGGTTAGTGGCACAGCACGATGCTTCAGAGATCATCCACGTGCAACTAACAATAGGCAAAACTGCAATTCAAATTGTAGCTTGCTACAGATTACCCACCATGTCCCAGGACCCCCATTCTACATTTCTGGAAACACTAGGAAACATAAGGGTCCTACCAAACACCCTAATATTGGGTGATTCCAATTACCCAAACATTAACTGGGAGAACTACTCAAGTACTAACACCCTTGCCCAACATTTCCTAGAATTTATAAACTCAAATGCCCTGGATCAACTGGTCAACACTCCCACCAGAGATGACAACCATATTGGACCTGATCATCACCAGCATGGGCGACCGGTGTTCCACACCGGAGGTCAACCCCTCGCTGGTTAGATCTGACCATAAACAAATCACTTTGGATATCCACATTCCGCCCCCACCCCTGGACAAGGAAACTACTGTGAAAAACTTTTCAAAAGTAAACTTCATGTTACTTAAGACCGAGGTGGAAAGTTTCAAAGCTCCCATGCTAAAGGATAACGCTGTCCAAGCTGCAAAATCCTTTACTAATGCATTCTACGGGCACCTACAAGAATGCATGGATCGTGCTATCCCAAGCAAAGCCAAGACTCACTCCTCCAAGAAAAGGAAACCAGTTTGGTGGACCCCTGGCATAAACAAGCTATACAATAGAAGGAGGAAACTAGTACAGAAAAGAGTAAAATCCCAAGAAGGGGAAGACATCCCTGATCAGTATCAGCAAGAAACTACGATCTCTCATAAAATCATCCAAGGCGAGCTTCTAAAGAAAAATTGCCAAGGACTCCAAAGATAACCACAAGGCATTCTTTAGCTATGTCAAGAATCTAAGTGGCAATACTCAGATCTGCTCGGAGTTAGTGCAGAATGACACAAAATACACTGGACCAACTGATATCGCCAACATTCTGGCAGACAGGTTCAGTGCAAACTTCACCCCCCTCTCACCCCCAAAAGGGCCCATAACCAGATCAGAAGAATGTAGAGCCCCTGAAATCACAGACACTCAGGTTAAAACAGCCCTCTCCAAAGCCAAAAACACAGCATCAATGGGACTGGACGGTGTCCCAGGCTGCATCCTACACGAGCTCAAAGACGAACTAACCCCTCACCTAAACACACTGTTCAAACTCAGCCTCTCCACAGGCTACGTACCCATAGAGTGGCACACAGCAATGGTTATTCCTCTCCACAAAGGTGAAGCCACAGCAGACCCTGGGAACTATCGCCCTATAAGCCTGACTAGCTTGATCTGCAAGGCTATGGAGCGCATCATCATGGAATTCATTAACAGAGACATTGGGAACCTCCAAACACTGGACCCTACCCAGTTCAGCTTTGTTAAGGGCAGATCATGCCTCCTAAACCTGGTGGACTTCTTTGAGACAGTTACCAAGGGTATAGACATGGGAAAGGTGGTACACACAGCCTACCTAGACCTCGCAAAGGCCTTCAACACCATTCCCTATTCTGGTATTACAGACAAGCTCACCAGCCTGAACATAAACCCCTACGTCACAAGATGGGTTGCCAACTGGCTCATGGACAGAACCCACATGGTGAGAGTTGCGGGAGCTAGGTCCGACTCTAAACTGGTTACAAGTGGCATTCCCCAGGGCTCAGTCCTAGGACCCCTCCTGTTTGGCATATACTTCTCAGAGGTACATGCAAGCACAGGAGGACTATGGCTGACCAAGTTTGCAGACGACTGCAAACTAGGGGCTATAATTGACTCTCCGGCTGACACAGACATCTTTCAAAAGGGTTTCACTGAGACGGATACCTTGTGTCAAAATCATGGCCTCAAGATAAATGCCAAAATGTGCATAGTTATCCCCTTTGGAAAAAACAAAGTACTCACAAACTACCACATAGGTGGTAGCCCCCTAAATCCAGAAAACATAATAAGGGATCTGGGGACCCAAGTAGATAGTAATCTCTCCTTTGATAATCACATTGCCAAAGTGGTTAGAAAATCCTTCTATGTGGCCCACCTAATCACAAAAGGTTTCACATCTAGATCAAAAGAGGTCATTGTGCCCCCTCTACTCATCACTCATCAGACTCATCATAGAATACAACACCCCATTTGGGATGTACCTTACAAGACACCTACAACAGCTGGAAAGACCACAGAAGTACCTCACCAAGAGAATCACTGGTCTCAAATAGATGCTCTATGCAGCTCGACTGAAGAAACTCCAGCTGTACTCAGTTGCATACTGCCTACTCAGAGTTGATCTCTGCCTGACATACAAGGCCATGTCCAACCCAGAATTGATGGACATGCTCCACCTTAAAAAAAACGTATCCCCTCGAGCCACATGCTCTATGGATCTAAACCTCACCACAACAAGAAATAGGACGTGCTGGAGGGATAGATTCCTGTCCCAGAGACTTCCCATGCTTTGGAAAAGATTCCAATCTACATTAGGCAGAGCTCCTCGCCAGCACTCTTCAAGAGAAACCTTGACAAGTGGATGGGAAACAGAAAGTTTACCCCAGGGATCACTTCAGTGGCTCTGCTGGACAGAGGCACAGTGAACTAAT
Organism: Protopterus annectens; assembly: GCF_019279795.1. Taxonomy (NCBI): domain Eukaryota; kingdom Metazoa; phylum Chordata; order Ceratodontiformes; family Protopteridae; genus Protopterus; species Protopterus annectens. The sequence goes on along the minus strand of NC_056743.1, from coordinate 863,915,318 downwards.
CTAAGGGAGCGGCGAAAGCCAACACATTCTGGCTAGACTTATAAATGCCTCTGGGCAGATAGCCTAGTACCTACCTATTAACCTATAAAAGTTAGCCAAGGCCTACAGTAATTTGTCTACTTCCCACTTAGAACAGGCTACCACTTAAATCCAGGATGACCAAAAACAATAGGCCAAGCACATTCCTCAAATACAAATAGTGTGTACTAGTAAAACACAATGTGCAAACTTTCTGCTTAAATTGCTATAGCTTACACACAGAGTGCAAACCATTGCTTATAAACTAGTATATCCCCCCAAAAATCACTGCTGTTGTTAAAATTAAACTTATTATCATTATTAAATTCAATACAATTAGCACTTTGGTTCATAAGATCAGTGAGACTCACCAAATCCAATTAATTTCTGCACCATGCCAATAAATTGTCAGATTTAAATGTTTGACTTGTGCATAAAATATTCTGGTCTCACTATCTTAAAACCAAAATGGTATAACTGTATTCCAATGAGATATGCATTTCCATTGCCATACACCTCTTACCTGTTGGTAATGATAATCCTTACTAATAAAAAAATATTCATAAACATTTGATCTATACATTCCATGACAAAACTAATCTCATTCACACCCAGTCTTTCCCACTTCCTTCACATCCAGATATCCTCTCCACACCCATTTCATGTGGAATAAGAGTGTATAAAGATTTGGCATCCACTGTATGATGATGTGAGATAGTGCCAGCTGTGCCAGAGAGAGTAGGGCAGAGCATGTGTAACTTATGCCAGCATAGCTAGCTAGGGTTTAATAAAGTATTATATGTCATTTGAATATCAAACTTATTTGTACAGATGTTTGTATTAAAACTGTATTTATAAATCTGCTTGTGTTAAAAATGTATCCTGCTAGACAGAAAAGAAATATACATGCATTTCAGGCTGTACTGTTGTAACTGCTGAAATGTATATATTTTAATAGAGGATACTGGAAGGCAAGGGGTTAAGCTCAGCCCAGCTAACCTTAAAAATGAAATTATATGACTTGGTTTAAGTCATGAAGATTCTATCTCACAGGTCAGACTGCAGCAAGAGACACAATGTCTATGAAAAACCTTTCTGCAGGAAAGGTAGAAGTGTTGGAAATGTTTTATATCTTCCAGATGCTGCATTAAGCCTTTAGCTAAAGTTTTATGTGTATATTGTGACACATCTGTGCCAAATCCTGGCTCAGTATCTAGTGAGGGGGTAGTGTGAAAACCACAGAGTCAGGTAACCAGATGTGATTTCATCCTGTAGCCAGCACTGAAGTTGTATTTAGGTACTAGTGAGAGATGTGATAATGGCACTCAGCACTTTGTTATTAGACCTGACAAGAGACACTCATCTAAATTCATCTATCTTGCCTTGCTTTAGTAAGCAACCAGGGAAGTGCAATTTTTCAGGCAGTTAGAAAACTATAGTGAGATTAGCTAAATGTTGTTTTTCTGTATCTGCCTGCATCTATCCATCAGTGTTGTTTTTTATATTTCCTGTGAATTGAACTGCTGGTGTTTATTGTAAATAGATATTCGGTATTTTCATGTTTTTTTTAAATATTTATTATTCAAAATATCTAAACCTTTCATTGTGGCTGGTCTTTTAGAAAATATTTGAATCTTTGAGAGTACTTGCATTTATTTAGTGCTACTATGGCTGCAAGCTCCTAAAAGTCTTGCTGCTTGGTTGAACATTACTAAGAATAATTACAGTAGCTGGTTTGGGGGTATTCTTGTGGCAGTGTATCAACCTTATAATTTCGGTGGAGGTGGCAAAGCAGGTGAGCTGTACCAGCCTTTCTCAGGTGTGTGTGTGTGTGTGTGTGTGTGTGTGTGTGTGTGTGTGTGTGTGTGTGTGTGTGTGTGTGTGTGTGTGTGTGTGTGTGTGTGAAAACCAAATCTCAAAGAGAGTGTGTGTGTCAGCTACTTTGAACAAGGACACACTGTGAGCACTGATTTCACAGAGAGGGTGGTGGAGGACTTGACACCTGGCTAAGGACTTAATTATATAGCTGTGTCAGTGGGGAGTCCTATTTGGGGCCTGGAGAGAAAGCCCATCCCCAGGACTGGAGTGTGCATTCCCTCCCTGTGTGCTCTTAAGTGAAACTGGACTTGGTGCAGAGGGCTGCATCTGAAAATACTGTGTGTGTCTATTTTTTTTTTCTCAGTGAACATTCCCCATCTGTGTCAGTGGTAAGGACTGAGACTCCTTGGTCACTGGCTCAGAGGAGGGACGTCATACACTGCCACAAGAATGTGTGTCTGTTTTACTACTACTAATGTATTTTTTTTATAAAATGAAATGCATCCTTGAGTATTATGGATACCTTTTGCCATCACTTCTTTGAGCACCAAGTCCATAAACATAGAAATTGCTTTTAGCTTAACTATTTAGTATATTGTATTATCACAAAGGAGGATCCTTTTCACTTTTATGGATCTTAAGTAGACTAAAACTGACTCTGTTCTTGTTTTTTAAAATTTTAAAAATCCAAACAGTTCAGTAATAATACTATAACCATGCTTTACTTATCTACACATCAGTAATTTAATTTGCTTTCTGTACCTCTCATTGCTACCAGCTTGTAAAACTGGTCTCCTATTAAACTTAACATTTTACTGTAGCAATGTTTTATGTCCATTATGACCACTGCTTCCCCTCTGCCTGCATTCATTAAACATATAGTGGAGTCTCTCTATGACTTCCCTTTGATTAGCAACTAAATTAAACTTTTTTCTAACTTGTTTTGCATTTAATATTGTTCTAATTTCAGTTTCACAAATGTTATCATGGGATATAATGGCAGATCATAACTACAAGGTTTAGTTAATATATTAAAAGAACCTGTATTACCATTGGGGTACACTGAGCATTTTATTACTGAAGAGTTTGAAGTCAACTTGTAATATTTAACATTACTAATTAAATACCAAACTAAAGCAGATGGTTATTACTTCTAGCTACTCACTGATGATTCTGACAGTTAGTCCCCACCCCACTGAAGAAAGCCATAACTGTGGTAATACTTCTCTGATCACATACTTAAAACAAAGCTTTATCATCTTTCTTGATACAGAAAACCTGTTTCCTTTCACTGGCATTTATAGCTCTATCATACCTCTCAACCTCTTAGTATAAGAAATCTGGATAAAGTCCAACATAATGTGGGTATAAAGAATGAAAAATATGATCATATTTTAAATATTGCTTTTATAAAATTAGAAAATTGCTAGAATAACAGGATTTGTGTTAGCATGCATTTTCTGAAGGAAAAGTCTAAAACTACAATGTACATCATTATTTAGTGATTTCATTTCTCACTGATTTGCCTGAAAACCACACATTTTATGAAGAAGAGACCAAAAATTATTCTGTGAAAATCTAGATGCTATGACCTATGTTTACTAAATTACTTCATTTCCAGAAAGATGGATAGTTTCCTCCTAGTTTATATTTTGCGTCAATATGTCACACCTTCAAGACCGCTATAAAAGAATAATTCCACAAAGCTTGGATTTGCTCCTGTATGAGCCCATGCTGATGTATTCTATATCTTTATCTGCCTCTACTCTCTCTATTTCCACTAATAACTTACCCTACCCTCCCTTCTTCTACACATACTCCCCTGAGGTTACACTCATACCTTTTCCACATCTATTCCTACTATCCCCTCTATCACACCCTACCCTTCTGTACTCATACTATCCTACTCCTTCACCAGTATAATCTGTTACCATATTTCATGACCTGTAGAATATTAATAATCAATAATCACTGATTATGTAAATAATGCTGCAACTTTCTATTATCAGGTTTTCCATGTAATTTATGTTTGAACACAGTGACTTTATTATGTCTGTTGGGTTTTTATTCTGACAAACTAACTTGTAGTTTTTCAAATTTTGTGCTTGAATATTGTGACTTTATTATGTCTGTTCTCATTCTGACAAATAAATGTGCTGTTTTCATATTTGTGCTTGAATGTTATGACTTTATTATGTCTGTCTAGTTTTTCATTCTGTTAACTGTATGCATGTGGAGCTTTTCTCCCTGGGACTCTGGTGAAAACCACATGAGCCAGTCAGACTTTACCTGTAAAGAAATGCCAAATAAATAAACTTTCAGAAGCTACCTTCTTATTCCACATTTCCTTTGTCATGTCCTTTATTAGTTATGATGGCTTTGCCATGTTCTTTCTTATCTACTATTACACCTACTTCTCACACAATTGGTTATACTGTCACAATATGTATTGCTGTATATATATATATATATATATATATATATATATATATATATATATATATGTACAAATACTTTCACATGCCCATTCCTATAACTTACCAACTTACCAGCCCAAATTTTTTGTTAGTATGTTCTTCATTCCCTCACAGTCCAGCCCTAGAGATGTTGAGTATTTGTGACAAATATGCTTCTTTTGAACATTTTATTTTTCAAAGCAGAAACTATAGTGTTGTGTGGTTCTAGCCTCCTAAGGATTTTAATCCCTCTTACTCCAGAATGTAATCATCACTGGTCAGGAATAAATTAATGGTACCTCTGCAAGTAGGTTGTCTACCTTCAGTTCCACTGGCTTGTTTAATAATTTAGGGACATGCACTTTATAAGCACTTACACGAGTGCATGGATCGTGCTATCCCTAACAGAACCAAGATGCTATCCTCCAAAAAAAGGAAGCCAATCTGGTGGTCCCCTGCCATAAACAAACTCTACAACAGAAGAAAGAAACTGTTGCAAAAAAGAGTAAAATCCCATGACTGGAAGAACTCCTTGGTCAGCCTCAGTAAGAAGCTGAGATCTCTCATAAAATCCTCCAAAGCTAGTTACGAAAACAAAATCACCACTGATTCTAAAGACAACCACAAAGCATTCTATAGCTATGTCAAGAATCTCAATGGCAACACTCAGATCTGCTCTGAGCAGTGGCGGCTCATGCCATCGGACTGCAGGACTGCAACCCTCCCAGCAAAAATATGAAAGTTTAGACATTTTAGTTGAATAAAAAAATTAAAAAATGCATTTAAATATTTTGTTTGTTCACTTTGTGGTAATGTAGCGAGTCCGACCGACTTGCAAAGTCCTGGAATTTGAACTGCGCATGCTCGTCGAGTTCCGTTTTTTTTTTTTTTTTTAATCAGCGAATGTCTGGAAATCTAGACTGCTGTAAAAGCCGTCCAGATTAAAGAGAAGGCATCAGTCTGATGCCCAGAAGTTTATGCGGTTTAACCGCACAATAGATTAGAAGGGGATTCGGACTGCCACATCCGCAGACATGTACGTGATGTGGACGGCTGGATTGCTACTGATTGGTTCTTGCTCTCTTCTCAAAAAAGAGAGCGAGAAACAATCAGTAGTACTAGTAGCCTGTATGTAGAACACTAAGCACGTTACAGAGGATACCGCTGGTGAAAGTAAAGTTGTTTCTTTCGGCTTGCTTGCCTTTTGCCTTGCTGGCTTTTTTAACAAGTGAAGATAAACTGTGGTAGGTGCCAGACTCGGCTCTGTACAGAATCAGATGTCATGTCAATATAATTTTTTTTTTATTTACACTACTGTACCACCTCAGCAGTTTAGTGAAACATCAACTACAGGAAAGTTGTCGACTCCCTCTTTTTCCATTTCAAAATTCACTGTTTTAGTCTGTGACTACATTTAGATTTCCTATAGGTTCCTTACTAAGGTTAGAAAACTGTGTTACGTGAATTATAGATTGTGCATATTCCTAATCTTATTAAGCCATGATTATCTTCATCTGTGGCTTCTTCAGAAGGGTAGTTATCACTTCTTCAGTTGTTAGAGTTAGTAAGCATTCTGTCTAGAAAAAAAAAGTATTAAACAATACTTAACCGACTATGTGACTTGTTCTTTCCTCAAAATCAGATATGGGGATATGCAATGTGCAATGTCATTTAACACTGCAATGGTTTTGGAACAGTGACTACATAAACAAACTGCAGACAGATAAAGCAAATTGCATGTTTTTGTTTCTTCTATTTCTCCCAACAGACTTTAAATCTTAAAACATTTTTGCCTTGCCCACAATTTCAGGGATATACAGCATGATGAAGAGATAATGTCCTATTTTAACACTTTTACTGGAGCCTGGCTCACCAAGGCTTTTTAATTTGTGGCAAAGAGGTCTTACTTTGAAAATAAGTCTTTAACAAAGTTTATTTGATAATCAAACACACATATTCTTGAAAATGAGGATTTGAAACTCTAAAGCAATTTGCTTAAGTATTTTTCACTGCCGAAAATACATACAAACAAACTGTAGGTTAGCACTAAGACATAAAAAAATTTAATGAATGCATGATGTCACAGAAATATATATTTCTTAGTGACAGGTAAGTGTATGTAGGTTACTGAGTAGTTGGGGCCAGTAACATCAGTTAATATTCTAGAAACTGATCTGATTGAATTTTACATTAGAAATCTGTATAATTATGTAGCTGAATGTTTGGTGGGAACTGTAACTTTAGTGGTGTGTGTGTTTTTTCCCGACGGCAGTGTTGGTTAGCTATCCATTTCCTATGCAAACATTAAACAGAGAGGTAGAAAAAAATTAGGTCTGTAGTTTATTTCCTTCTTTTATAAGTATTCCCTATGTTTACTCAGGATATAGCAGTTTCTCTCTTCCCAAATAATGAGACAAACCTCCTTGATTCCTTGTTTATACCAGTGACCCTTCTACTTCCTGCAGTAGCAAATGTCAGCCAAACTCTAAACATCTTTTACATCATTCGGAGCAGAGGGATAAGACCAAAGAAAGTGAAGAGTCAATTTGTTTGTCAGTGCAGTAACTTTAATGCAGGAATGTCATTGGTCAGTAAGAACTAGTGTGCTGCAGTCCTTTTTGGCGAAGATACCTAGTAACTGTGAACCTGCTATCAGTTTTCCATCCATTCCCTATTGCAATATTACTAGCAATTTATTCCTCAAGGGCAACAGGCACTTTATTTGTAGATGAACCAATGAAATATAAAGTTGTTTGCTGGCATCAACCTCTTCATTAGTTACACATCTCTTTAATGTGGAATTATTTAGATGACTTTTACTTCTTCAGAGATTATGCATATTTACTGATACTGGTAGACTGTAGAAGTTTGAGTAGACTTTTATGATGGAAATGTTCTGAATTGGGCAGTTTTGTCATTATTGGTGCATGCATTTTGCTTCATTGTTTACTGGAAAATTTTTCAAAACAATAAATTTAAAACTTCCTCTAACAACTGTACTGTATTGTACAAGGAATTTAATTGAATACAATCAGGAAGGTGTATCAAAGAGCACGTGTATGTTTCATGTGCAAGGGGCCTATGATTTGAAAACAGCCCAAAGTTAATCTTTATCTGCCACTGGCAAAATGTATTTTCTTTGAATGTGGGTTTCAAAGCTGTTTCAATGAATGTGAGTTTCAAGGGCAGAGAAGTTTTAATGCTAAGTATATTTTCATTGTGAGACTGTATCGCTTAGTTTAGCAGATATCTATTAGTGTTTGTGCTGCAAAATGCAAAATAAAACTTTCAAATGAAATTCAAATCATTGCAGAAGTAAAGCAGTATGCACATTACAGTGTTTATGGTAAATAGGGCAAAATAACCAAGGAATGGGACATTGGAATGGCTGCAGGGGGGAGGCTCCATTCGACCATGATTTTGTGAGGGGGGAAGGGCAGCAAACTCAAAGACAGCCCCAGCTGAACTATATCTCTCAACTGTCCAGATTTTTGCAGAAAGAATAGATTTTTGCTTCTAATTTTTGGTTTGTTCCTCATAAAATTTGTGGTTTTCTGGCAAATCATTTAGGAATGACGTCACTAAATAATGACAGACATTGAGTTTCAGAGGTCATAACCTTCAGAAAAATGTATGCTAAAGCAATACCTTGTTATTCTATCAACTGTCTTAAGTTTATACAAGAGCAATTTTTAGTACCGTTTGTATATTCCCCCAATATAATTGGCCTTGTCCAGATTTCCTGCATTAAGAGGTTGAGAGGTACGTGCAAATAAATCGCTTTATAGAATTAGGAATATCTAAACCTCTCAACTGTCCCCAATTTTGGCTCAAAATGTTGCTCTCCCCCTAATAATTCCTTCGCAAAATGGCAATTTTGGATGAAAACGTGGAAGGTTTACAATTATAAATAACTGTTATGAACAGAGTTATAGATTACTTTTATTTCAGAAATGCATATAGATTCTCTTATTTTGTCAACTGCTCAAGTTAACAATACTAATGTTAAAAATGTGTCCCTTCTTTGACAGGTTCCCAGCTGTATTATGTGGCAATTTTATATTTTTGCATCACATTTTTGCTCCGTTTTTCATAAAATTGTGGTTTTCTGGCAAATTAGTGGCAAATCATTAAAGACTGAAGTTAGAAAATAATGGCAGACATTTGAGTTTCAGATTTCATACCCTTCAGAAAATTAATACTAATGCAAGACCTACTACTATTCTATTATCTTTCTAAGTTTATAAGAGCAATATTTAAAAAGTGTCTTTATTTTTGGGCCTATGTCCCACTTCTATGTATGGCTTTGTCCAGATTTCTTGCTCTGAGGTTGAGAGGTATGAGTGTCAGAGCCATTACCATCAGCCAGAGACATTTCAAATTGTAACATACTTGTTGCACCCCACTCTCCCATGTAGTGACTTTGGATGTGTCCAAGCAAGGCAAGGAGCAGTGATGGAGTGTAAGTGTGCAGAGTATTCTCCCATCCAAGATAGACACAAGTACAACAGTGGCTTTTCATCTGTCCTTGATTTTGCAGAATGTTCTGGTTTTCTGTCATATTTTTATACTGTTGATTTATGCTTCTTATTATTCAGAAAATGCATGCTGTCGTAGCGCCCTGTTGCTCTGTGTTTAAGTAGCAATGCTTTAATGACCATCAGGTAACCTTGTTGGAGATTGTAAGATGCAAGTAAGCTTTAATAAGCATACTGTTAAATAATTACCAACACTGAAAGCCTTTTTGTTGTTGCCATGCAGAGAATATTTACTTAACTAGATAACGTATACGCCTTACGTATTGAAATGCATATGACAGTATTTGTAATACAGAACAGGATTACAGTATTTTCAGAAGCTCATTACATTTGTTGGAGACTTGCAGTCATCTTTGCAGGCTTTACCCGTAAACTAAACTGCCAATCTATCATGTGTGGTCCATAACTTGTGCAGTAATCCTTTAAACAATTTATCTTGAGCTTGATTCTTGTTTGCTGTTCATTTTTTACTTTGATCATGTCTTCCCATGAAACAAGTAGATAGTTGTTGTCAGGCAGCGGGTCCTTTTTAAGAAACATTTTTACAAGTGGGGATATCACAGAGATTGCTACTTTCAGCATGTTACTTGGTAATTTTATAAAGCTGAATATAAATTATAATTAGAACTGCAGTGCAAAGAGAAGTGGTTTGAGTTGAGTGCTGCTTGTTGTTTTTTATACTTTATTTTGACTGGCATTCCAGTAATGTATTTAAAAAGTAATTTATTTTTTCATGCCTCACAACCTTTGTGTTTCCATCTAGATATTAAGTAAGCTGTCATGTAGCCAATGCATTGAAATATTTTTTCTTCTACACTTCATTTTGTCTTGATTGGACTCTCGTAATGATGGTTTGGCACCCAGGGCAGCATATTTAATTAAAGTTCCAGTTGTGGTTTTAAACACAGCCCCGCCCCTTTCTAGTTAGCTGCACCCCGTCCCATTGGCCCCACCCATTCATTTGTCTCCTGCAGCCCCCCTTTAATTTGAAGTCACCAACTGCCACTGGCTTTGAGTTACAGCACAATGGCACTAAATATACAAAACCAAGTGATATTGCCAACATCCTGGCAGATAGCTCAGTGCTAACTTTACCCCCCTCTCACCCCCTAATGGGTCCATCTCTACAACAGAAGAATGCAAAGTTCCTGTAATCATGGCTGCACAGGTAAAAACCACACTCTCCAAAGCCAAGAAACACAGCATCCATGGGACCTGACAACATCCCAGGCTGCGTTAGACATGAACTATTTTTATTTTATTTATTTTACATTTGTTGACCGGGATAGTCCGACTGGATACATGTCCATTTTCAGCGGAGGCCCGGGGAGAAAAGCTCCAGAGTATACATAATAAAACATAGCAGTAAGGACAATATAACAGAAACAGAAACAAAGGTGAACGTAGCAATGCAAACAAATACAAGTAAGCAATTACAGTTAATATTTTGACATTCATAGGTAGACAGTTACATGACATTTGTAAGCAGTAGTTATAATGAGGAGAAATGAAAACACATTAGCATTGACATCTAGTAGAGTTTTGTACATTTTTGTACATTTATTAAAGCTGGCTAGCCAGGTTTGTTACAGTGACAGAGCCAGTTTAGTGCCAGATGTTGTTTGAGTTTGGTCTTAAATTCACATGAGGTGGAGAGCATAGTAATATCAGCTGGGAGTTGATTCCATGTATTCCATTATACATTATACCTAGTTTAGTGAGTTAACTACAGAATGAACTGGCACCCCATCTAAGCACCATGTTCAATCACAGCCTCACCTCAGGCGTTGTGTCCACTGAATGGCACACAGTGATGGTTATCACATTCCACAAAGGTGGAGCCACCACAGACCCCAGGAACTACCACCCCATTGGCCTAACGAGCCTGGTCTGCAAGGCCATGGAACGTATCATCATGGAACTTATAAACAAAGACATTGGTAATCTCCAAACTCTGGACCCCACTCAGTTCGGGTTTGTAAAAGGCAGATCATGTCTCCTAAACCTGATTGACTTCTTTGAAGCAGTCACCAAAGCCATAGACAAGAGTAAGGTGGTTCACACAGCCTATCTAGATCTTGCCAAGGCTTTTGACACCATCCCCCACTCTGGAATTACAGATAAATTCACTAAACTAGGCATAAATCCCTATGTCACAAGATGGGTTACTAACTGGCTCACTGACAGAACCCACAGTGTGAAAGTAGCAGACTCCAAATCCGACTTCAGACCAGTGACAAGTGAAGTACCACAGGATTCAGTCCTGGGTCCTCTCCTGTTTGGTATCTACTTTTCTGAAGTACAAGCTAACACAAAAGGTCTTTGGCTAACGAAGTTTGCAGATGACTGCAAACTAGGAGCCATAATTGAAACTTCTAATGATGTGGACATCCTACAAAAGGGCCTCACTGAGACAGATGCCTGGTGTCAAAACCATGGCCTCAAGCTCAATGCCAAAAAGTGCATTGTCATCCCCTTTGGTAAAAATTCTGTACCCATGAGCTACCACATAGGTGGTAGTCTACTTAACACCGAAAGTGTGATAAGAGACCTAGGGACATAGGTGGACATTAGTCTCTCCTTTGATAATCAGATTGCCACAGTAGTCAGGAAATCCTTCTATGTGGCACACCTCATCACAAAAGGTTTCTCATCCAGGAAAAAAGAGGTCATTGTTCCCCTCTACTCGTTACTCATTAGACCCATTATAGAGTACAACACCCCTTTTGGTATGTACCTCACAAGACATCTACAACAACTGGAAAGGCCACAGAAATACCTCACAAAGAGGATTACTGGCCTCAAACAGATGCCCTATGCAGACCGTCTCAAAAAACTTCAGCTTTACTCCATCGCATATCGCCTACTCAGAGGCGATCTCTGCCTAACATACAAAGCTATGTCAAACCCAGAGCTGTTGGACATGCTCCACTTAAAGAAATCCCAATCCCTCCGAGCTACAAGTACTAGGGACCTAAACATTGTCACCACAATAAACAGAACATGCTATAGGGATAGATTCCTGTCCCAGAGACTTCCCATACTATAGAACAAACTACATATCTATATCAAACAAAGCTCCTCATTAGCACTCTTCAAAAAAAAATCTTGATGATTGAATGGAAAATAGGAAATTCACCCTGGGGATCACCTCTGTGGCTCAGCTAGATAGGGGTACAGGAAAATAATTTGCTTGGGTGGCAAAAGCCAGGATACCTTTTTAATTAGGCTTGTATAGGCCCTAGGGTCGATAGCCTAGCACCTACCTATGAACCTATGAACTAGTATATGTTCCCCAAAACATTGGAATGTTGAAGGTGGCCAGTTCAACCTAAGCCGATTTACTATTCTAACACAACCCTTCTTCTGCCTGTGTATGTGTCCAGCAGTTTCACCAATATGTTCCCTCTCTTCATTTCCTCCTGAGGATACCTGAGCATCCCTTAGCAAAATATGTCCTTTTTATTCTTCCTAGAGCTGTAATTCTTGACTTTTCACACCCACCCATGTCCTGGATCCATGACAGGGTAAGTACAGGAGTTAACCTCACCTAGGTTGTACCTGTTAGCTATAGAATTTGTTTGTAGCAATGAATTGTTGTTTTACAATATAAGAATGAAGAAGTAAGAACAGCAGTGTGACTTAAGATGTAATAATACTGATGAGGAACTAGAGTAGTTCAAAAGCCTGTTCTGTGATAGTCTGCAAACTGTTTAATAATTTAGTGTTCTTTACCTCCACTCTGGTTGGTGCACTTATTTCCACATATTTAATACGTTGCTGCTTAACCTATTAACATTAAGCCACGTTTTGAGTTTTTGTAATGAATGCTGCCTATAATGGACACTTCTGAGATGATTTCATTACAACAGCAAGCCTTTCAATGCAAAAGAAAACTAGCTGTAGGAAATACCTGGTGTTACATACAAACTGTGTGTGTGTGTGTGTGTGTGTGTGTGTGTGTGTGTGTGTGTGTGTGTGTGTGTGTGTGTGTGTGTGTGTGTGTGTGTGATTTAGAAAGGCTAACTGTATGCTAAATCTTTTTGTTTCACTGCTTCACTACTGGAAGGAAGCTTCTAGTCACCCCAAAACTCTATATAAAAACAGTTTATAGAACAAAGATAGACAGAGCTGTTTAAGCTATGTCAGTCTATATTATGTGCATACCACAGTGCATGGTTGGCCCAAGTGTTCATCTTCTATTAATGCTCTCTGCACCATTAAGTACATCTGTGCTGGTGATCATAAAATATATAATTGTCTAACTCTCAAATATAATAGGAGAAAGTTCAAGGATAACCGACTGGAAGCACAAGCACCATTTACCTTTCTTTAACATCCTTACCCCAAATGAACTTTTAGAAAAAAAAAAGACTTGAGAAACCAAGATCAGGTACTCCTGCTGCTAAGCAATGTTACAAAAAATATCACACTTTCCTTTCCTTTTCTTTTGTTACATTCATGGAAACAAGTTCACTTGACACCAAAAGTGTTCCTTCTGCAGTCATAGTAAGTTCTGGATTTGTCTATATTCACATAGCAATAATGAGGCAGTTTCAGGATTGCCAAATGCCCTGATCACCGCTTTCTTTTCAGAAAATAAACATTGCAGCCTATCAAGGAATCAGTGTCAGAGTAGTTTGTAACAGCAGGAAAATATGTAGTCTGAGTTTTGCTGTGAAAGACTTTTTTATACATTTACAACAGCTGTGAAGTTTTTTTAAGCCTGTCACTTGTCACTGTGATTCTGTGTGTGTCATGTAAATCATGAAAAAGAAAGTCAAAATGCACAATTTTATGCTGTTCTGCAGGATGGTAAATTCAGCGTAGTTACAAATCCAGTTAATTATTCTGAAGTCAAATAACAATTAGTACTGGTAAGATAGCAAAGTATGTTGGGATCTATATCCTTACTCCCCTGAAAATGAATAACTCTGTTGCAGGGCCAACGCTACTGGTCATGCATGGTTACAACCTAATTAAAAGAAGTGAAAACAGAATACTAGGCTGCAAAGAAAATAACAGCAATGAAGTCAGTTATTATGCTGAAGTAATGAGTGGAAGGAGACTGGCCCCACTAAGCTCCGTTTCCTTGCAGAAAGAATCCCTAGCCAGTCATTATTCTGCTGGAAAGACCAGATGCTCACCTAGTACTGATTAAATGTGCATATGCTAATGAAATAGTAACATAATCACTTGTAGCACTGACAAGATGGGTCTGATAATAAGTCTAACTCATTAACAGATCACGTGGGGGTGAAAGCACCAGGGGAAACATTAACTCTTGTTTCTTCCACTGTACTAGTACCTAATGAGCATAAAAGCTGGAACAAAAATTATGTATAGTGGCTGGCAGGCTGCCATCAGGGTCCACTCTGTCACATGTGAATAGTGACTCACAGGAATACATAGGCAACCCCTAACAGCAATGAAGGTCAATCAGAATAAACACTAAAAACTATTCAAAGCAGCATTGAGAACACCTCTGGTCAACATAGGCATTGGACAGATTGGTCTGCTTTCCACTTCACCCCAGATCTAACACTCCTAAGATCTACCCCACTCCCTGTAGTCTGGGAAACAACATGAAAACAGGTACGCCCCAAACAAAATATTTACTGGAAAGCATAAACTGGTGTGATTTACTGTATAGCTGGATGAAATAAGAAATAACAGAATAATAATGTAAAAGAACAAATACCATGCCCAGAAAGTTTACTGCATATGAATGAGAGTATGACTAACTATGAAAATGTTTCATTTCTGGCATAAGAAGGCTGTCACCTTCTTGCTTGAGTCAGTCTGCTATCATTGCACCGCTTCCGGGTGATGTAAAACCACAAACGCACTTTCAGCAAAAATGACATGAGAAACATTTACACACAGGATGGCGATAGGAGGAGGAGGAGAAAAGAACTCAGAATTGCAACAAGGCAGTCAATGTATATCTGAAATTAAACAGCTAAAAAAATTTAATCATTTCCAGTAGTCCAGCCCAGCCTTTATAAGGCAACCTGTCAGATGGAGTTGTGAGTCTTCACAAGAAGGTACTAACATTGAAGAAAATTAGAAGTGGCTTAGATAGGTAACCTTAGTCTGTGCTTTATTCACTTTTATAGCAGAGGGGGACATACTACTGAGAGTTGTCATGGTACAACCTGTTCTATACTTGGGCACAAAGTAAGCACAAACAGAATGCACAAGCCTTTCTGTGTACTACTTTGTTTCTCTTTGTGCCATTATCTCAGGTTCTCACTCAGCAGATTGGCAGGCTCTTTTACCTTGTATTTTGTTTATATTTTAACTATTTGTTTAACCAGACATATCCTAGCAAGTACAATTGTTTATTTTCAGGCATGACTAAGAAGCTTTGTTTTGGTTAACTCCTCTCTCAAAGTTCCAAATTATGCAAATTGAGACTGCAAAAGTCAAACCCAGGTCTGCAGGATATTATAGCAATAACCCACTCCTGGGTGTGGGTAATGCTAAATTTACCCACGGTTGGCGTGGTTTGGTCCCGAGGGCGAAGCCCGAGGGACCAAACAAAGCCAACCGTGGATAAATTTAGCATTACCCACACCCAGAAGTGGGTTATTACTATTATACCATGACATTATTTAAGAAAAGAAACTATTACTTTTCTTAAATAATGGCATAGTATAATGCCTGTTTACTGCCCTTCCGCAGATGTCTGGCATCCGGCGGTTCTGATGTACTGCGCTGCGCAGTACATCAGAGTTGAGCAAAAGCAACAGAGAAAGCAAAGTCTCTGTTGCTTTTTAGTGTTTCGCTATGTTAAATGAGTTTAACATAGCGAGACAGTTAAAATAAGCAACGGAGATGTCCGTTGCTTATTTTAAAACTGTCTCGCTATGTTAAACTCATTTAACCTAGCGAAACACTAAAAAAAAGCAACGGAGATCTTGCTTTCTCCGTTGCTTTTAAAACACTGTCTCGCTATGTTAAATGGGTTTAACATGGCGAGACAGCTTTAAAATAAGCAACGGAGATCTCCGTTGCTTATTTTAAAGCTGTCTCGCTATGTTAAACCCATTTAACATAGCGAGACAGTGTTTTAAAAAAACGAGTTATACTAATGGAAAAAAGTCCAGGCAACCGGACCTTTTTCCATTAGTATAACTTGATTTACAACTGGCACGCTGGCCAATCAGCGTGCACGTTTTGGGGGGGTCATGGTATAATAGTTATTAAGTACTTACTATCTTAACCACTATATCTTTCACCCCTCCAACCTGATCTGTTAATGAGTTAGACTTATTATCAGACCCATCACCTATTTTGTCAGTGCTACAAGTGATGCCTGTCTTTGCTGCTATCTCTGCAGGTAACAAACACTCTGTACTACCAGTTCTGCAGTCACTTCTTTGTACTGTTACCCCTATAGGTACATCTCTGCATTGGACCTCTGCAGTTAGCTCTCTGCACTGTACACCCCCCCCCCCCCAGAGTACCTCCTCACAATTTCTCTGCTGTCACAGCACAGACTGGTATGTCAAAAGTGAAAACTAAGAGAAATAGTGGTGTACCATACAGTAGTAACCTATAGTGGCGTAGAGTGCTGGTGGTATATTTCCCCACAAAAAAAGAACAAGTGCCATTGTGCTCTGGGGATCCACTCAGACAGATGTGGGTTTTTATTAGCATGATGGTCTGCATCTATCTGTTGGGGAAACCAGGATCCTAAATGATGACCTTTAAGTGTTTCTTTTGGAAGCATTTCAACTACTAAATGGGCTGTGGCTTATTATAGGTTCATAGGTTCATACTAGGCTATCTGCCCAAGGGCATTTATAAGCCTAGCCCATAATAAATTCCCACTGTCAGTCTCGAACCCAGGACCTCTGTAACACTAGTCTGTATGACCTACCACTAAGCCACAACTCTCATAAAATAAATATCCACTGGCAGTCTTGAACCCAGGACCTTGGTAACACTAGTCTGTATGACCTACCACTAAGCCATGACTCTCATCTACCACTAAGCCATGACTCTTAAAGCACCAGAAATAGTTATTTATTCTTGTAAGAAGAGTAAACCACAGAGGCTCTTTTTACCTATAGTCGGTTAAAACAGAAGTAAACAATACAAGAAAAAAATATGACATGGCACTGAAAAATATATAATAGAACAAAATGAAACACAATTAAGCAATGTGCAGCCAGACCTCTCAACTGTTCCAATTTTACAGAAACGTTCCTATTTTCAGGCCTGATTTAACCCTACACATGATGTTCCTGTTTTTGGAGGTATGCTCTAGTTTCAGGCTTGACTTGCCCCTGAACACAGTTTTTCCGAATCCCCTCATCATGCATGATTTTTGAAGCTGTCTAGTACACAGAAAACGACACAACATGACCAATGTACTGGTGGCACCAATAACATAATCAAACAAGACACACACACTGTGCAACTCCCTTTTTCAGAAGCAAACAAAAAATGACCTTGTGGGGAAAAAGTTTGCAGTATGGTTCATTAAGTTCTACCGATTTTGCAGTGTCTCTGATAATATGCTTATATTTTTCTGTCATTTTAGTTACATGTGTTTCTGAGTAGTATCTCATGCCACAGTCCTACTGGAAGTGGGAAGAGTTATGTACTATATGGTATTCAAATGTTATGCTAATTCGATGTCCAGATTTTTAGCTGGCTGTACCTGCTTTTCAAAGCCTTTTCTCCTGTTTTCAAAGTCAGCAGGATGAGAGGTGTGTGAGGCAGAAAGTTAATGTAAATAGACCACAGCTAAATAAGGGGCAGATCACCAATGAATTCACCTCCTGTGACTGACGGGGACAGCTGCTCGATAGGAACATTACTAGAATAAGACATTACTAGAAGTGATGGTGTGGAAGTCACAACAGGGCTTCTTGCTACAGAAGAATTTTATACACAAGTCTGATAACATTTTAAGTGGATGTGCTTCTGAGAGTTACGCGGCAGCAAATTCTGCAGTGGGGAGACAAAACTGCAACTGACTTTCTGCATTACTTCATGCACATAGGGGCTGCACGCGACTGAAATAGCTACCAGGACATTCTCAAATTCCTAAAGAGAGCTAAAATGTTTAGTAAATGCTATAGAGTGGTACAGTGTTCCAGGATGAGTTCATTGCAGATTAAACAGCAAATTGCAATTATATCTCTCTCTGTTCTATGAGAAGAATATTGCAATTATAGATGATGGCATGGTGGTGTTCCAGCTTCTGGGTATCCGCCAGGAATTTGAAAATCTTGATCACACCATTTTATAGTGCATGAGAGTTACTAGATGGACCTGACAGTAATTACAGGGAGTCCAGGCTCTAAAATTAGCAGGAATATTCTAATTACTCATTGCTGTTTTGGCTTTGGAGGTCAACAACTGAATGGTTCTAAGCAGAAACTTCAACTTACCTTGGAACTTACCAATGTGGGCAGAAAAATTAATTGAGGAACAAGCCATTCTCAGAGATATTTAAAGTGTTTTTCTACTGAATTTAAATAACTTTCCAGAGCTCATTATATTCCCCATATGACTCCAACCCCACTAAGAATCTATACTTTTCCAAATAGCGTGACCTGCTTTCAAAAAGGTTTGCCTAAAGAATTATTGCTACATCATGATAAGATTAAGTGAATGAGATCTGAAATATAGCAGTGGATTAACTTATCATATTATCATTACATAAAAAAAACTGCTAGGATTCCACAGCAGGCTACTTTAATGGCATTACTGAATGAATGCAATAACACACTGGTGCAAAACAGAAGACTGTGGGATCCCCACTGTGAGAGATATTGGGTACAGAGAAGGCTTGCTTAATTTTAACTCTAAAGGTTTGGTTACTGAACAGTTTTGAAACCAACCTAAGGTGTTATTACAAAGATTATACATACAGAGCTCAGGGAGTAATCATGCTAAACTAAATAAAAGGCCTTTGATAATTCAGTAAAAGACTACTTATGTTCATTTTTCATTGTACATGTTAGGAAAGCAGTATTTATCAGGAACAGTACAGATGTCTCGGTGTCATACTGTGCAGAACCTACAATGTTTTTATATAGGAGAATAAATCTGTTGACATCATCTCTCATCTCAGCATTATCTGCTCACTCGAGGAGGTTGGATAGATAGATGAGGAGAGAGATATGTTTAAAAAAGTTAATTTCCTTGGGATGTTTTTTGAAAAATTCTCAGAAGTCTTGGTTTCAAACCATCTGAGCTGGGTACTCCATGTGTATTTTTAGCCATCTATTAATGTCCTGGCATTTGATATTATGGAAGTCAAAAGATGGTGGAAAGCTATTAAAGTATCTTCTATTGTTAGTAAAAACGTTAGGCAGATCTGACAATGACACGGCAGTTTGCAGAATAAAGTGGTTTGGAAATATGTGGGCAATGTCTTCAAGTGTAAAGGCAAGTTAACTACTATGGGAGGGGGTGACTAGTATAGGAGGGGGTGATATCACTGAACTCTGTTTTTCTGGTCATCAAGATGTTGAGTGCACTCCAGAAAAGATACTATTATAGAGTCTTCGAATAGCAGCGCAGTCTGTAGGGGTATTGTATACTGACCTCTTTCTCAGGGGAAGGAAATATTATACATACCTATAGTACTCTGACCTCTTTCTCAGAGGAAGGAAATATTATAGATGTTATTGTTAATGTGGAAGAAATGGTGTAAAGTGATCATAGAATTTTATATGTCAGCCGAGACACTAATATGATAGTTGCTGAATGGAGCATTTTGAGAGGTTTATAGCCCCTAAGGTGGGATAATTCTTGATGCCTTACAAGGAGCTAGCCTCAGATACTTAATACCATAAACAATAAATTTGGACCTGGTCCTCTCAAATGATGAGGAAGACAAAATGTGAGATCTGGAAGTGGACAGCCACATTGGATCATGTCACCACCAATGAGCATGATACACCATCAACTTAGATATAGAGTCAAGCCAATCTACGATAAGGATTCTAACAAGTCATAAAGGCAGACTCTGACCAAATGGGCCAATGTTTCAGATGTGCTCTGCCAAATTGCATAAAGGTAGCATGGAAGAGCAAGGTGGGCTCATCAAAATTGTTATCACAGAAGCCACAAGCTTTTGTGACAAACATATGTGGAAACTAAAAAGAAGGAAAGCACCGATGGGTGGGTAGTTAGATGCATAATGAAAAAGTCCACATCTTCTAAGCATATGACAGCTTTACTTTCAGCACCCAATTCTTGCCTCCCAAGAGAACGAATATTCAAGTTATCTGTTACCTCTAGAATGAACAATGAACAATTTTGGTATCTGACAGGAAGCTTGATAGCCATTATGGGGGTGGGGGTCCAAAAATATTTAAAATAAAGAGAAGGACATTGAAGTATATTAAAAGGAATGGTGGAACAAGTGAAGAGTCATAAGAAAAGGCTGCTAAAGCAAAGACAAGGAAGATTTACCACATAAGAGGGTAGATGTTAATGCCTTCACAAAACTGAGAAAACACCTGTAACTAAAGGTGTATAAAATGGAGGGGACAACCACTAATGCCACTTAACATCTTTTAAAAAATCAAGGAAGGGCAGTAAGTTTACTAAGCACTGGAAGCAAAAGATACAATTTTATTTTACAACAGCAGAAAAAAAAAATTATCCCAAAAATGACAAGACTGTCAATTTAAAAGCAGTCAAATAAAAACTGTGGAAATGCCACTGAAGGAAAGAATTTTAGAGTTTGGCAAATCCAGAGGGAGCACAACTACATGAAAAAACACCAAACAGTTTAAATGAATAAATCAACAGTTGAATCAAGCGCTTTCTTGGTCTCATTGCCAAGCTTTTTCAATCCAGTGTTAAAACATATGAGATCACTTTACTGTGCTGTCACTACATTTACATTCAAAAGATTTAATATTAAATATATATATAAAATGTATAATAAATATATATAAAACTCTATGAATATACACCAAGTTTATAAAACAATGAATCATATATTTAATTAATTGATTATATATAACAGTTTGTTGAATAAATAAATTTTAAATGAAGATCGATGCAGTTTAAAATTGTGTTATTTTAAAAATTATGCTTATTTTAAAAAACACACTAAAAAAGAATTTGCAAACTTTAAATTATTATATGACTTGAAAAAGTAACTTGCAATCATGAATTATTATACAATTTTATATGAAGCTTTCATGCACAACTATTAAAACACTGTACTAGAAACAGATTAATACACATTTGATTACATCTTAATTCATGACAATAACTCCTTGATATAAACATCACAATCTGGCCATTCTTAGCTTAAGAACACCTTTGATGTTTATACTATCATTTAGACCGGGACTTGTGGCAGCATCCAATTTAAGTTGCCACAACAATTCCAGTCACCCCCTCTACTATCCACTTGCACCTGTTCTAACACTATGAATTTTATGGACATTTCAGGACAATGTAATAGGTGTTTGTAAATCAAATCAGTTTCGTGCTGAAAAGTAAAAGTTTTTAAAAACAGTAGGTGTTGAACAATAAAATCGTTTATCCAGTACCTCCGTTGGCTGTTTCTTAGCAGTGGAAAGCTTGCTTTGGTGTTTTTGGTGCTTTATTTTAAAGAACAATTTCATGTTTTTTAATGGAGAAATTTATAGACAAAGGAACTCCATGTATGTCAATATAATATTACATAAATGGGAACAGGAATTCATCTTCTCAACTGAATGGAAAGAATGCATTAAGCATTATACAAGGTTTTTGGATGACATAAGTATTTTATGGACAGGCACTGAGACACAATTTATGGAATTTTTTGAATACATTAATTCCACAACTAATTTCCTGTCATTTACGTACAATATAAGTGAAGAAAAAATGAATTATCTGGACGTTACAATCTCTAAAGACTGTGTCAACAACAGGTTCACATCCAAATTGTATAGGAAACCCACTTTTTCCAATACCTATTTACATTATGCAAGTGGTCGCCCTTTCTATCAAAAGAAGGGTATAGTTAAGGGGCAAATGGTAAGAGCTTCAAGAATGTAATTCTTTATTGATGAAATGGTGACAATAAAAATATGGGTGTATCCAGAAGACTTGATAGACACACTGAGCAAAGAAGTTATTGAGCATAGAGAGCAAAGATTTCCTCCTTTATTAGGTCTAGGCCAGAGCAATGGAGTGAATTCTAGCTTGAGTAATACAACAGTATTTACCAACAGTTACACTCACACCTACTCAACTGATTCACAGCAAATTGAAGGGGTGATTAATAAATTTTGGCCGGTTCTAACTGGACACGAAGAATTATGTAAACATATCCCGAAGCACCCAAAATTTACAAGACGTAGGGACACCAACATAAAGGAATTGCTTGAGAAATTTCAACAGCAAGAAAGAACTAGTAACAACAGGAAGTTGAAAAAAGGCACTTACAAATGTGGAAGCTGTAAACAATGTGCACATATTATAAATAGTGATTCCTTATTTATTCCATCTAGGAGTTTTTGTTTCAAAGCTAGTATTCACACAAACTGTGCAACACAAGGGATTGTTTACTTAGGTTATTGTACCAAATGCCATAGTTTCTATATAGGTAAAACAGAAAGGTCTCTGAGAAAGAGGATTTATGAACACATGTATGAGGTTTCAAAGAAAAAAGACACAAATGCCTTTTACAAACACCTATTACATTGTCCTGAAATGTCCATAAAATTCATAGTGTTAGAACAGGTGCAAGTGGATAGTAGAAGTCCCAGTCTAAATGATAGTATAAACATCAAAAGTGTTCTTAAGCTAAGAAAGGCCAGATTGTGATGTTTATATCAAGGAGTTATTGTCATGAATTAAGATGTAATCAAATGTGTATTAATCTGTTTCTAGTACAGTGTTTTAATAGTTGTGCATGAAAGCTTCATATAAAATTTTATAATAATTCATGATTTTCAAGTCATATAATAATTTAAAGTTTGCAAATTCTTTTTAGTGTGTTTTTTAAAATAAGCATAATTTTTAAAATAACACAATTTTAAACTGCATCGATCTTCATTTAAAATTTATTTATTCAACAATCAAGTTACTTAAACATTTTTAAACTGTTATATATGGCCCCATAATCAATTAATTAAATATATGATTTGCTGGGCATTGTTTTATAAACTTTATATATTTATTATACATTTTATATATATATATTTAATATTAAATCTTTTGAATGTAAATGTAGTGACAGCACAGTAAAGTGATCTCATATGTTTTATTTAAGGCTGGTATATTTGTGTAACTTTAAGAACTTAATTAATCAAGCTATCACATGACGGTTAATTGTCCCTATAAAAGATGTTAGAAATCCATTGCTTTTTGATCTTGAAAAAGCTTGGCATGAGACCCAAAGCGCTTGATTCAACTGTTTGGATTTATTCACGTATTTGTGCTCTACCAAGAGGCAGTATTGTGCTGTAAAGATTTAAACTGTTTGGTGTTTTTTCATGTAGTTGTGCTCCACCAAGTGACAGTATTGTGCTGAAAAGCAAAGCGATTTAAACTGCTTGGATCAATTTTGTATTTGTGCTCTACCAGGAGTCAGTTTCGTGCTGAAAAGCAAATTCAAACTGTGTGGACATCCTCACGTGTTTGTGCTCTACTAAGGGTCAGTATTGTGCTGAAAAGCAAAGCGATTTTTCCTGCTTGGTTTATTTCTGTACTTGTGCTCTATCAGGAATCAATTTCGTGCTGAAAAGTAAAAGTTTTTAAAAACAGTTGGTGTTGAACAATAAAATCATTTATCCAGTACCTCCGTTGGCTGTTTCTTAGCAGTGGAAAGCTTGCTTTGGTGTTTTTGGTGCTCACATTTGTTTTATCAAATCCAGAGGGACTCAAAGCCCAGTCTGATAGATTTAGTATTTATTTTTACGCTTGATAACTGGGTAAGTACAATGGATTAATGTCAGTCAAATCTAATCTAATTCTTTTGACTGAATAATCAGTATATTTGATAATAAAGGGTGTGGATATGTTATACTTATACTTTAGCATTTGATTGGACAATGCTTCAACAGTTTAGGAAAACTAGAAGTAATGGAACCGGTCCTAAGACAGTAGCAAGAAAACAACAGGAAAATAAGACACAGAAAAGCATAATTAGAGTCCACTGAGATGAAAGGCTATCAAAAACCAGAGAGCCAGAGGAACTACTACTGGACCTATCATTTTCAATGTCTTCATAAGCAACATCTCAGATGTACTGGAATGAAAAGTTTGCTGTTTAGCTGATATCACAAATTCATGCAGGGCTGAAACTCAAAAGGGTTAATTAAGGATATGAAGTGACTTAGAGAGAGTGAACAAATGATTTGAAACATAGCAGTTTAAAATCATTGCAAAAAAAGTGTATCTGGTCCAGAAAAGCTCAGGAAATGAAGGCATGTTACAGGAACACTCCTTGGGTACATTTTTACCCTCTTTTTCACTAACAGAAAAGTTCCAACACAATTCAAAAATTATAATCTTGTCCAAAGTGCCACCCTCACTGGATTACAAACCAATTACTAACCTCATTAGCAAATTTTTGAAGAAACAGTTTTATGAGCGTTCCTGAAGCATGGAAAGTACAGTCTGCTCTCCCATGTTCAGCATGCTTTTGGTAATGCTCACTTTACTCTAACAGTCATACACTGCACAACTGATTATATTTTCTCACTAACTGGATCTCTTTTTATTGAGCTATGCAATTCCTTCAAGAAGGTTGAATACCGGAATAACACTGAAACTAGACTTGGACCCAGTCTTGTTCTCAATTTTTGTTAACAATTTTTTCTCTGACCTTCTGCAAACCCAGTTAATCATGAATGTCATCTTGCTGTTGTTTAGTCATTTAGTCTAGTACAACTTAACAAGACCTCTAGCACTTTAACACATGAAGCCTGTCAACAACTGCTTCTTTAATTCTTATAAATTCATATTTATTACTTCAGTGATATTATTTACCCATCTTTGCCTAAGCTGCCCTTTTTTCATTTTGCCTTTGAATTTTTTCTTGACATCAGTGCCATCTCTAGTGAATCCTATCTTCACATACTGTGGCCAAGGTATCTGATGCTAGAATTCATTAAAGTGCGTAGCTTTAGCCATATGACTTGTGCTAAAAAGGCCCTTCTTATACAGTGTACCTATTTGTTATTCAGAGATGCCAGCCATTTCAATATAAGACCTCATTATTGGCTAATTTGCATGTCTCTGGATTCCATTTACTACTGAACTATGAACATCATGGTAATAAAATGCTACTCTTGTAGGTCGTGCCATTTCCCCCTAGTCATTCTCCCACACACCCACTGCACTCCTGGTACCTGTCTCTATTGTATCTGCCCTCCCCTGATTCCCTCTAATATATGAGACCCTGGCAATCTAGCATAGCCCCCCCATACCTATACTGCCATTGGTGTCAGTATGGCACTTCAATTTATGTTATCCCTGTCCTGGTGTCCATTGGTTCCTTCCAGCCTCCAGATCCCTGGTGTGATACTGATGCCATCACAGCACTTCATTTTATGTTATCCTTGGTGTCCACTGTATCCCCCCAATCCCCACTAGT
The DNA here is from genome assembly GCF_019279795.1 of Protopterus annectens. Taxonomy (NCBI): domain Eukaryota; kingdom Metazoa; phylum Chordata; order Ceratodontiformes; family Protopteridae; genus Protopterus; species Protopterus annectens. Next base: position 863,889,906 of record NC_056743.1, on the reverse strand, counting down.
GCCCATACAGCACTGAATGATGAGTAGTCCTTGGATGCCTACTACATCCCCAACCCCGCCCCCAATCCTTGCACCATAATTGTGACATAGTTGCACATAGCCTTTTGGTCCTGTTCAGTGCTATCACGGCAGTTCTGGATTGAGAGTCCATGGTTAATTAGCATATGCCCCTCCTCTGGAATACGTCATTAGCATTCAGCATGGCAGTAGGGCCAGCCCTTTGCAGTGCTGCACGTCTTCTTAGTAGAGGAAAGTGCAGGGCCATGATACTTAGGTTGCTGAGTGAGGAAAGGCATAGAGAAACATGCAGGGAGGTGTACACATTGCAGTACTTTAATGAATCCCCCCTCCCTGAGTTTTATTACTAGACCTTCCAGTGAACAGCTTGAGTGTATTCCCTTAAGTACTGACTGCAATACCTTCTTGCTGTAGAAAGTCAAGCTCTTTAGTCCAAAGCATTCTCAGGCTGGTAGGTACACTTTAATGAATGAATTATTAATACAACCAAATCTGGAAGTATGATCTTTTTAACCTCACAAAGGTAATCACTGGCTCCATATACTCAGCTGCATTACCCCTGGACACTCAAATCAAGTAGATTCACTTCCCCAAATATTCTGTTCCATTGTCTTGAGCCTTAATAAAACACATTGTTAAAAGTTAGTGCTGAGCAAGCAGGTAGGCAATTAAAGTGTCACTACAGAAAAGCTAACCTGCTTATATTTGACTTTGAATGCAGGAGAAAGACTAGGATTAACACATTTATCCCAAAGCTCAGGTAAGTGCTTCCATTTGTAATTTCAGATTCTAGTCAAAACATAAGTAGTCTACAAATAGCAGTTAATAGCAGCTGCTGATTCATTTCCCCTTCAAAAACTGTTAAAATCTCAGTGTAGCCATTAAAAAAATTCCATTTGCCTGTATCACATTTAAATTGCTGTGTTATTATTAATGCCTCCTAGAATGCAGTTAAATGTCTCATCAAACAACTTCTCCCTCCAGGCCCCCAGTCAAGTACCATCACTCTGGAAAGGCCTAGTTTTGGCTACAGAATTGAAGAAAAGGGACCAAAGTAAAATTTCTCTGGCTGACTGGAACCTTCTTACTATAGTCACTCAGAATTACTATTTGAAATACAACAAATCAATCAAGAATCAAACTGAAAGGATACCTCACGCATTCCAGCAAATAACATTGTTTATTAACCGGGAAAAGCCGAAAGACACAACAACATTAAACATGTCTCAGGTATTAGAAATGCCACTCCTATTTATTTATACCAGTTTAGTGGATTCAGGCAGTGAACTTTAAACAAGACATATTCTGTTTGTCTTAGTTTGATTAATGTCCAAAATTATAAGCTCAAGGAACACCATTGTAGAAAGTTACTCCAAAACGTTTATACACAAGCATTCGCACTCATGTGCTTTGTCAAGTGTTTGAAATCCAGAGAAGAAATCAAACATTTAAGCAGACCTTCAGAGTCATATCAACTCTTACAACCAATTAAAGAATGCTGTTAAAAAATCAAAATAAATCTAAATATCTAACAGCTAAAAATAACCACATAAAAAGCATACAAAAATATATAATTTTTTTAAACATTCCATTGTAGTGCCCTCATCCACCTTCAATTCCTTAAAGATCTTGATTTTAATATAGGTTTTAAACTATATGTTCCATTTAAACCCAGAAGTTGGTCTGCCCTAAATCTGCATATCAAGGTGTATTCCTTCTTTTCTGTAAATAAACTTTCACTGTCCCCTCTTATACTATATTATCTTATATTATCCATCACTACTTTTAGAACATTAACCCTAAAGGTAATTACTTCACCTTTCTTCTCTATATGTTTATATAATGCATTAGTCTCTATACATATTCGTATATCAGAAAGATGTTCACATATGCGACCTTTTAAATTTGTGTTGCATTGTCTAACATAGAATGTTGTGCATCTAATGCAGCTAGCCAAATAAATTGAATTTTTAATTTCACAGGTTGCCGAAAGATCAAAAATAAATTCCTTTCCTGTTAGGATGTATAAACAAGCAATCGGTTACTATCTGCTTGCAAAATGTACAATTATAACAGATCCTTGTGCCTTTCCTAACAATTTTTCTGTTTTCCACTCTCTGTTCTTTATAAAACAACATCTGTTTTATATTAATAGACTTATTAAATACAAAGTTTGGAATATATGGAATTATTTTAGTTAGTTCATCAAATAATATTAATAATGCCCCAATGCTTTCTGTATACATTAGATATATATTGAGTATTTACATGATATACCATAGGGATAGTTAAATTATACATTTTAACTTCCCTTCCTTTAATATAAACATCTTCAAGGGCTAACACATCGTTACATGTTGATTTAGCCATAGATGCCTTCTCTGTAAGTACTTAACATTGAATTACATTTTTATCTGGCCTGGCCATTGCCCATTTGAGCTACCTTTTATTTTGTTTAATATCTGGGTTTGATTCCCATAAACTTTAGCTGAACACTATGTAAATCAGAGCAACTCTTGCCGGATTAAGGCTCTTAAAGTCACCTTCGAAAACCTTTGAAAACGTTTTCTCTGTCTGGCAGAAAAACAGGCAGACTGCAAGAAAAACTTAAAAAAGTAACATTAATCACATCAGGTATAACTAGACATAGACTGTGGATATTTACAAGCTCCAGAAAAGCACAGGTGCTCATGGAATCTGTATGGTTTAAAACTGTAGCACCAGTCTAATGATAATCTTGTTAAATATTTCTAAAAGCTGAAAAAGCGTAACGACTAGCAGGGTTTGCATTGCCTTTTCAAACCATCATTTCTCATTTGCTGTCATGTTTATTATGTTATAAATGTATTAATGATTCAAACAAGACTACCAATTTTGCTGGCAGTATCAAAAACATTGCAAAGTCACTGTAGGAATTTCATGCACTGATGCATTCACACAAACAAATACACTGTGCTGGAACAACTTGTTAAGGTTTTGATTCAGTGTATTGTAATACTATGCACTTAACATTGTAAAAACTCTCTCAGACAATGTTAACACAGGTAAGTTGCAAGGGGAAAATTACATTTGGACTGTATACATTTCAGAACCATAAGAAGAGGCAGAGAGAAAGGGAATGAAAGTAAAAACAAAAAAAATTATGGCCTCATGCTAATGACAAGCATATGATAATGAGAATTTCATTTGCAAACAATTCTGATATAAAGATGCATAGGTGGTATTTATAGGAAGTCATCAATGCATGCCATAATGGGTATTACTCTGAGAGGGTATTCTGAGAGGTCAGGTATGTTTCAAAGAATGAGAACAGAACAAAAGAATACTCTGCAGTGATATATTCTGCACATACAGTAACACTTCTTCACTGGTTGACAGTATTACTAACTTTGGCTCTCTAAACTAGCTAGATGAAATCCTACCATGAAACTGCAAAGCTGTGCCAACACACCTAGTTTCATGGTACAGGAGGATGAAGTACTTACTACAGTCCAGACAATCCATCAACTAGCAAAAATCGACTCTACAAGGAGGGAAGTGGCCTGGTCCACTTCTATACTGACACTCAGTGGAGACAAGGTATGAATGTGTGCAGCCCACATACCAAGACATACACTCTTGGGAGGAAACCAGTGTGCAGTGCTGTCTGTAGATTTTGGTATATATGTTTACATATGCACACCTGTCATTGGGTTGGCATTGCTGGCACAAATTTAGTGGCTCGCAAACAGCAGGCTGCTAACAGGAGAATATTTAGGGGCCGAGTAAAAAATCTCACAATTAATAACAGTTGACAAGTGTGCTTCCCAGATCTCATCTCCCTTTCAAAGTGTCCCTTGATGCCAGGACAGAGGACAGAGTGAATGGACAAGTAGTGCCTGGGATTACATTGTCACAGCACAGGAATAGTAAACAAAATAGGAAAAAGTTGAGCAATGAAAAGCTGGTTCATTATAATGAACAGCAGGACTAGCTGGAATCTTGCTCTGCCCAAGCATGAGCACTAAGTACAGTGAGTGTTGTCCTGTACAATTGATACAATAGCAGTCCTGTATTATATGGACGCAGTGCGTATCTTTAGAACAGCATCTGCAGCAACACGTATTCGCTTTTATTTATTTATCCTTTTATTGCTTTTGTTTACTGGGAAACTCCGACTGGGCAAAAAAAGACGGCTGCGGGTAAAACCAGGGTGCAAAAATAAAATGAAGAAAATATAAATGCACAATAGCGTTTAATAAACAAACAAGAAAAAAACAAATGGTGAGCGCTTTCGCAACTATCGTTGCTTCATCAGACAAAGCTAAAATGCAGCTCAATGCTTAAATAGATGCAGATGAAATCAATTGTCACATCAATTGTAATAAGTTAATAGTGGCATACTTTAAATGTATTATATATATATATATATATATATATATATATATATATATATATATTAAAAACCACAATGTATAAATATCTAAAATGTGCACATGTATGAATTCTTCATATAAGCAGCATCAATGGTTAGTGTTTAAGGCGTCTTGCCTTTAAGAATGGAATTAGAGAGGTGGTACCATTAAGACCAGGATATCTTTCAGCATTCAGTTTCAATATCCACTTTTATTCATAACTTTCTGTAGTGTTTTCTATATCTCCACCCCTGGGATTTCTATATATATGTTGCAAGACAAAGAATTTAAAGGAGTGAGAATGGTCAGTGGACATAACATGATTAGCTAATGCACTAGATTGCTTACTATTTCTGATATCTCAGATGTGCTCTAGTATTCTGTCTTTAAGCAACCTGTTCGTTTTGCCTATATAAAAAGCAGGACATTGCTGGCAAAAGCAGAAATAAATAACATCAGTGGTCTTGCAGTCTGAGTATTGATTTGAGTATAGCTTAAAATATCTAGTTGGATGAGTATATGTGCTTTTACTAAAAATGTAAGGACAAGCACTACAATTTCTGCATGGAAAGGTACCTAAGTGGGTAGAGATGCAAGCAGTATTACGTAATTCTCCATTACAAAGATGTTGTTTAAGTGATCTATTATTCCTAAAACTAAAAGTAAGAATATCACCAATTTTTTCATTAAGACCAGGAACATCTTGTAGTAAATGCCAATATCTCTTAACAACATCTGTATACTGATTGATATTATTGGCATACTGGAATACAACTCTAAAATCATCATTGGCCATAGTATTATTGCCTGTACTATCAGCAGTGTTATGTGGATTCAGATAAGGTCTACATCTAGTATGAGTCAATTTCCAGGCATCAGTAATAGTTTGATCAATATCCACACTTTTGTAGCCCCTATCCAAAAAATCAGATTTTAATCTATTTAGTGCAGTCACTGCATCCTGGTCTTTATCATGTAATCGTAGTGTCCTAAAGACCTGCCCCTTAAGCACATTCCTAGGGATGTGTCTAGGATGCATGCTTGATTTATGCAAAAGTTTATTTCTTCTAGTGGGTTTAAAATAAATATTGCTACTCAAATGATTTAAATCAGACTTGATGACTGTAACATCAAGAAAATTGATTTCAACAGCAGAGATCTGATGAGAGAATCTCAAAAAATCAGTTGTACTGTGTAAGTATTGTAAAAAATGCACAAAGTCTGAACCACATCCCTTCCAAAACATAAAAACGTCATCTACGAAATGTACATACCAGAGTACTTGCCCTAGAAAGGGATTCTTAACAGAAAGAACAACTCCGACTGGGCACTGATCCCATTTTCAGCAGAGGTCTGGAAAAATGTTCTATTTTACAGAATGATTGGAAGGCAGTTATACAAGACTTACATAATAAATGTACATACATAGAATAGTAATGCTATGACAGTTAATCAAAAAATAATAAAATCTACATGCATAGAATAGTAAATGAACGCACACAGAATAGTAATGATATTACAGTTAATAAAAACATGACAGTTTAAACAAGAACACAGTAAAACATTAGTTAAGATCAAGATTATTATATGCTTACTTTCAAATGGAATCAGCTGTAAACAGACATTGAGTACAAGAATGTGAAGTAACTACAGGATGAACAGATTGTAGCGGAGAGGAGCAGATGATAGTCAGAGACTGTGAGGAAGTAGCTGTATTATGGCCATTTACATAAAAAGGCGGCGAGAGTTAATCAAGGGTTTGGAGATTATCTCGAAAAATCACATGTACAGAGCTGGTAACTGAGTAGGTAGGACTTTAGCTGATGATTTTGGGAGGGATCTTGTCATATTGCTAGTGGGAGGGAGTTCCAGGACTTATCATCGTAGTAGGAGTGTAGTGATTTGCCAGATGAATTGTTGCATTTGGATACATGTAATCAGAGCCAGATCATGCTCAAATGGAGCTCTAGGCAGTGTAATGGACCAGTGCCCCACTTGGCAGTCATTGTAGCATCCCAATACTTGTCTCTCTCCCCCAGTTACCATAAACACTGTTCAGAACTTTCAGTGTCCATACTAATCTGTTCTTTACTTTTGACATGAAGACAGAGAGGTGAGTTTAATTTAAAACTTTTAATTTATTTATTCTTTGTAGACTAGGTTAGTTTCAGTAGGCTAATAGCATCTTTTCAGGGGAGAAATAATATGAGGGAAAATTTGGCCAGGGAATCGATGAACTTCACCCTAATCTTTTCAACAGATCAGGTTTCAAAAGATCTCAGAGCATTTACCATCAACACAGGCAGATAGGGCCTCAGTTTAAAATTTCATCCAAAGTGCACTGCAGTGTCAGCAATCCATCTATGTGGTGTGGGAGAAGAGCTCAAAGCCTGCTGCACCAAAGCTGATTGTGCCACCTGTTGCACCAGTAACACACTGCTTACAAATTATATAGCACAAACACTAATGGCCATTTGCTAAGCAAAACAGTCTCACAATGAAAACAGACTTAGCTTGAACACCAGTAAACTTCTCTTCCCCCAAAACTCCTGTTCACTGAAATTGCATTGGAACTCACATTTGATACTACTGGTCTCAGGTTACCTTACTCTGGGAAAAATTATACTAATGGTGTTGTTGCATAGCTGGACGCGTTTGGCAAAATGCCAAGCACAATTACTCTGCTGCCTGTCATTAATATATTAGTGCACTGAAAGGAAATGGAGAACAAGTAACTTGCAAGTAATGGCAGATTTCTTCATTTGATTACTGAGATTAGAGTTCAGTCTTTTTCTGTATAAATCTCCACCCAACATTGAAAAAAATGCAAAGAATGCTGTGTGGTAACTACATCATCCTTATTAAGAAGAAAAGAAAAGGAATGTTTGACTTTCATTCTTTATGTGGGATTAACTGAGAATGTACCATACTTTGCTAGAATAACAACTTAGACAATTAAGACTGAGTTTCTAACTTGTACAATAAAACAAAGTGCTCTGCTGCAGCCTAGGTGTTACTTATGTATTTTGCATTGTCCTTCATCAGCTGGCTATGAAAAACAATTTCTCCAAAATACAAATATTACTTGAGGTATTTTTTACAGTAAGTATACTGAAGATGTTTATGAATTACCTGCTCCAAAATCTAGATGCATAGACAAGCAGGTTTAATGACCTACGAGAATTAAATTTGCTCTAGTCCCACTAGCCTTACATACGGGGGTCACCATAGCCCTTTGCAGTACAGAAATATCTCCCCTATTAGTAACAGAAATCAGTGCTAAACAGTTGTAGTATTCTTTCAGTTTTATATCTGAAATGTCATCCAAACCTCAAATTCGGTGTATATTCAAGTCAAAGGGTTATGTACTCTCCTAGTCTTCTCTGATATCATCTGGATCAAAGGTTGAATTGTTGTCTCTTTATTTATTTCTTTACTTACTTATATATGTATGCATTTATTTAGTTTTCTTCCACTCCACCCAATAACCATTAAGTCTCCTCCTCCCACTTAGCCAGTCAGCCCACTGGTGAAAGCACTACTGTCAACCACCTCACGGAATCAAAGATTTTTCTTTACAGCCCTACTAGTTTCATTGCACATGCCCACTATATCCCTAGGGATTACAGTGCAATAGGTATATGTGAGAGTGTGTCTCCCAGTTTCATTAGGAGTGCCTTCTCAAAATCTCTGCCTCCCTTGAAGGCAGATTGGCTCTAGTTATCCCTCTTTTCCATGAGAAATTCTATATGGAGCCACATCTTAGGCATTTGCCTCTGAGTTATCTCCCCAGAAAGGTAATCAGGATCTACATTGTCATTCCCGATTACCTGACACGTACTTTGCTAAGATAAAAGCTAACAGACTAGCCACCAACAGTGCCAAAGCAAATTACCATAGACAAAAAGAGAATCTCCTTTAGTAAAACAAATGCTGTTTTGGAAAGAAATCAAACAACTGACAGGTCAAACCTCTACTCCCGTATCATCCTTCACTCTCCATCTTACCTCCCACATCAATATCATCAATAATGTTCCCACTGAATATAAACTTCCCTAATCAACTCCATAAAGGACAACACAAGTAAATCTCTACAACGTTTCTAGTAAGAACTGCTCCACGACACGCTATACCCTCCAGCCTTAGACATAACGAACTTCCACTTCTCTGCAATAACAGTAAAAGAAACCAAGAACTTCCTCATAAAACTTAACAAAGCAGATGCCAAATCTAGTAAAATCTCTCTTGCCTTCCTTAAAATAGCAGTGGAAAAAATCACTAAGCCCTTAACACCTGCCTTTAACCTGTCATTAGCAAATGGATCTGTCCCTTAGCTATCTGAACATTCACTCACTATTCCCCTATCCAAAACGTCATCCCATAATTCAATGAACAGACCTATCTCAAAGCTATACCCTATCAAAGCAAGAAATAATATACCAATGAATACTAAAAATCTGTTCTCACAAATAAACTATGAAAAAGAACACATAAAAAAGAGGTAACAGGCAACTGGCAACCACAACTAAACACATAAGCTTTTTATTAAAAACAGACAACCAATATTGTGAGGGAGCAGAGGCTCATGAATTCTCATTTGCACATGGATTACCAGATGTATAGGGAAGCCATGGCTAACCTCACTTGTAATCAAGGTCATAGAGATTACCCTCGACCTATCACGACTAGAATTGCCACAGAGGTTGATGAGCTAAGACCTACAAGGGGGGGTCCCTTTTTTGCCAAGGTTTCGGTGAATAGTGTGCATCAGCGAAATAAGATGGATGTGAGAAGTAGACCACCTCAGCTGACTTTGACTTTTAACAGTGATGTCAATATAATTTGTAGGATCATCAAATGGAATTGGGATATTTTGACATTGGTTGATCATATTAGGACCATTGTGGCTGATAAGCCTTGTTTTGGCTTTAAGAACAATGGGTCTTTGAAACAGAGACTTTGCTATGGTCCTACGATTGGTGGATCTGCTGTGAGTGAGAGAGTGGGTAGCTTCCCTTGTCGGATTTGCAGCGTTTGTAAGTATGTGTCTACTGGGAATGGATTTATACATCTCATATCAGCTAAATTGTTTACCTTTAATGGAAATGAAGACTGTAAGACTTGTAACATTATATGTTTAGCTAAGTGCCGTGAATGTACTGCTTTCTATGTTGGAAAAAGTAATAGGTGCTTTAAAGAATGGATACTGCAGCATCTTAGTGACATTTGTTGTCAGAAATTGACTAATGCGTTACTGAAACACATTTCAATGAATACTGGACATGATTTTGTTTTCATGGTTCCACAAGTGATGGTTGTAAATTTAAGGGGAGGTGATTTGATTAACAGGACAGAAGTAGCTGAAATGTGTTGGATAGCTACTCTGCAGGCTGACACAGACCCAGGTTTGAATTCTTGTGTTCTACTGAAACCTGCCCTTAAGGGGTGGGGATTTTTTCATTGAATTACATCTTTGACTGGTCTACTTTGTAATTGATTGTATTTTTAAATAGTGTGTATTTATCTGTGATTGGACCTGAAGAAGGGCTATTGTCTGAAAGCAGTTGTCTGTTTTTAATAAAAGTTTATGCGTTTAGCTGGTGTAGTCAGTTGCTCGTTTTTTGTGTTCTTTTTCAAAGCTATCCCCCATCAGAAATTTTTTTTGGAGAAACTACTACACAAACAACTTATTAATCATATTAATAGCTATAGCTTGTTACAACATGGCTTCCATAATTCTGTCAGCAATATCACAGCTCTTCTTACTGCTGTTGTTAACATTTACACTTACAGTAGCATCGGAGATGGACCTTTGAAGCAGTTAATCAAGACACCCTTAGAGGTACAAACTACCCATATGAGAAAAAAAAATAGTCTCATAGATGTACTCAAGGTGACCATATCACTTTAATGAGACCTCTTTTCAAGACTGTTATTGATGTAAAATCCTTCTCAAAGATAGGTTCAGCCACCTGAAGAACCTGCCTTCTGATGTAAAAAGCATTCAATAATTCTTAGAAAACAAAAAAGCTGTAAAGGTACACCAGCAAAAGGAGGCTGAGTCTACATGCTTTTGAAACTCTGGCTGAGTAGCTGGCATCAGCTGTTATTTCAGCTGGCAAAGGGGAAATGTAATATTCTGGTGCAACTTGAGTTCCCACCTCCTGTTCTAACTTCAGTGTTATCTATTGTAAATACACATTATGTATTCAATGAGCAAGTATTAATTATGCAACCATACCCCTCAAGTGTACCTCATTATGATGAATGTATTTCATTTGCGGTTTTAAAAAGTTCTTGCTCCTCGAGGTTCCACATTGAAAGGGACTATCACACATTCAGTGTTATGAATCATATTAATTCATTAAAATATCTTTTTTATAAGTAAAACCAGCATACTTTAACCATCCTATAACCCTCCTAGTTGAAGTTGTTAGTAAGCTGTTAGTATGTGTTCCGCATTTTGCCCATTTGTTCCACATTATAAGGACTAGTGTTCTTCCTTTTGGATATGGAAGGTTGACAGCTATGTATAATGCAACTGTACCTTTACTCTATTTATATTACCATGCTTCTTTTCAACTCTTAATGCATTTTTTGTTTTTTACTTGCATTTGCTCCCCAGTCTTGACTGAAAAGGATCAGCAGACCCCCTCACACACCCAGTTAAGAAAAGAAAAATTAATTAATTAATTCATTCATTCATTCATTCATTCTGCTTACTCCTTGAGCAGATCCTCCATCACCGTGGCAAATAACTGGACTGGGTCAGCTGAGTTGTGGTGACGGTTTTATTCCTCTGTACCATGGAACAAGCTTCAAATGTTAGGGCTCTTAGTGAATTAGTGTCAGAACATGTTTAGTGCCTCACTTTAGTTTTAATCTCTCAAAATGAATAGCAAAGATGATATAACGTACAAGGTGTCAAAGATGATCCATTTCTCAGAAAAATCATCTGTGTATTATGTTCCTTCTTTAGTGTCTTTCATGTGATTAAAACTTCACCTCTGGTCTTTCATGTGCAGAAACATCTTAATTTCCTGTTTTATATGTCTACAAAGATTTCCATATTTCATGCCTGTGCTGTTATCTCCCATACTTTTTACAGGATTGAAGAACATATTTTCTTACATCTTAGCTGTTTCAAACTTTTTGGTAAGATTACCTTTTAGATTTTTTTCAGGAAAAACTAAATTCACTGACTGGTAAATTAGCAGCCTTTAAAAATCAAACTTAAATTTTAAAAATAATCAGCTTTCATTTGTGCTTTTGTCAGCTATGTCTTCTTTCAAGTCCCAAAACCTTAATTCCCTATTCCTCAGAACTAGGCATGCATCACATATATTTGTATTTATTCTTTCCAGCAAATTGTTGTGTCATTTCTGATGCTTGTTAAGGTCTGATAATGTTAGATAAATGCAGTTATGGTCAGATCCTACGGGAGATGGTAATTGGAAGTTGTGGGACCAGGTCTTAAAATCAAGTAGGACATATGATAACAACAAATTAAATCTTTGGTAGGGTTTGTGAAGGACTATTAAAGCTTTGTTTTAAATGGTCAAACATAGCTGATTTTGAGATGTACTGCAGGAAAAGGCTGGTACCCAGCATAAATTCCATTCCCAGCTTCTTGTCGGGTATATTCAACTCATCCCAGTATTCAGAGAAAAATGGTGCAAACTTCAATGAGGAAAGCAGTCTGAAAAGTTAAATTTGACTCCTTTTTCCCCCTTCAGGTTTGAAGACTGGCTGGTAAGGATGGCAGATTAAGATTATACAACTCATCAAACAGACCAGGAATTCAAGGGGGTGGAAACTGCCAGGTCAGCTGATCCCTTTTGAGAAAAATAGGCAGCATTACCTCTGGACCTTCATTGACAATTCACTGACAATGGGATGACAATGTATATCCTATGTGAGTGTAACACTGTGTAGGACTGTGGGACTGTGTGTGTGTGTGTGTGTGTGTGTGTGTGTGTGTGTGTGTGTGTGTGTGTGTGCACTCTCATGCGTGTGTATGTGTGTGTGTAGCATAAGGATACAAACAGGAAAGAAAAAAAAAAACTTAAAAGCTAAAAGGGAAGTGAAAAGATAGTGGCTTTGGGTGGTGTACTGCGGACGATGAAGCAATGTGCCAGCCATTCAGTCAGCATGTTTAAGAGGAAAAAAGAACAGACTGAAGAGACAAGGAAGAGTCTTTGGCTGAGATTTATGAATCAGTTATACTGGGATGAATCCTCCTAACCAGCTCTGCAGAAGGCCATGAAGAACATGCAAAACAACCAGAAGGGTGGCCTAATGGCTAAAGTGTTTGCCTTACAAACACAAGGTGCAGGGTTTGAGTCTCACAATGGATAATTGACTAGGCTTAAAATGGCTTGCAAGGGCAGTTAGCCTAGTACTAATCTATGAACTTCACTGCTTATTAAAAGTATAAGTGGTCAGCATACAAGGACTCATGGAGTACAGCCCAGCAGTTAACAATCCATCCCCCCTCCCAATAGTGACTGGAGTTCTCTGTCAGCCCCTTCGCCCACTACTGAAAATGAGCAGTGTTTCATGTTGATGACATCTTCCCATCATTTATCAGAGTCCTGTAAGTGTCTTACACCAAGTGTCAGCAAGCACTGCGTATGAGTTCTCCCACTGGTATATTGTCACAAGCCAATGTCATCAATCAAAGGTCACAAACCAATGTCACCAGTCAAAGGCCTTGGAACTTCACTCCTGTACCAAGTTAAAGACTGGATTTCATGCTCCTTCAGAATCTTTGTGTTTTGTCAGTTATCAGTGCAACCCACATACTAGTGAGCTTCCCAGTGATAATCAATGTGTCCTCCAAACAACATGACAAAAACTGGCATACATGTCCACTAATAGCTATCCCTCTGGCATATTTGTGACCCATCTGTACCCAGCAATGACCAGGACAACTATGAAATGTTGGACTACATTTAAACACATGCAACACCTGATAAGCAAACTAACCCATTACTAAACAAACAAGGTGTACATTGATTCTGATCAAGAATCCCATGTCTTTGGCAAAGGAGATATCATCACCTGACTGGTGACTGATTCATAGACTTCCATTTGGTAAAGATAAGCCCTCCAAAGGGAACTTCACTGACTTAGTACTACAACTTTCTCCAAGGCTTTGTGATCTCATATTAGTTATTTTAGAGATAGGGATACTGATGGGGATTCTCCTGCTGTACTGGGTTGTAGTGGGATTTCCCCATTTCATAATGAACTTTATTTTTGCTCCAACTAAAAGTAGTGAAGTTGCCATTTAGTCTGCTATTTTTGAACAAATGTGTGCAGATTAATCAGTTGCCCTGTATTCTTGTCACAGAGTAGAAAGGGTGGCTGGTTTAGCACAGGACACAGGTTATTCCTCTTTCTTATCTCCCAGAAGCCCCACCACACCACATCAGACATGTCACAGGCTCTTGTTTATGAATCTCAATGTGTGTGCATTTATGGGACTCTGTATGGGGGTGTAAGTGTGTCTGTGTGTGTGTGTGTGTGTGTGTGTGTGTGTGTGTGTGTGTGTGTGTGTGTGTGTGTGTGTGAGTGAGTGTGTGCACGCACGCACGTGTGTGTAAAAGGGAAAAAAACAGATTCAGACATTTTCTGGAAAATCATTTAATATTAATTTCTGAAACAACATAGCAAGAATGCAGCTACAGCATCGAATAAAATGTCTCCATAGGATCATAGGATCATAGAAAGTTACTAGGCTATTGGCTCTGAGGCCCTTATAAGCCTAGTCAAGAGTTTAGCCCATGCATAGACAAATTAGCACCCGATGGCCCTGTCTAGCAGGGTCACTGGTGGAATACCTGGGATGTAGTTTCTATTTCCCATCCAGTTATTCAGATTGCACTTAAAAAGGGGTAAAGAGGTACTCTGCTTGAAGTGGAGAGGGAGTCTATTCCATAGATGGGGGAGTCTCTGGGACACAAATCTGTTCCGCCAGAAAGTCTTATTGATGTCACAAACCAGGTTGAGGCCGTGTGTGCGGGTTACTTGAGTGGAGCTTGACTTGTGGATATGCAGCAGTCCCATCAAGGTGGGGTCCACGATCGACTTGTATGCCAGACAGAGGTCACCTCTGAGGAGTCAGTATGAAACAGAGTAGAGGAATAGGGCTTTTAGCCTATCTGTATATGGTAGATTTTTGAGGCCAAGGATTCCCCTGGTGAGGAACCTCTGTGGTCTCTCCAGCTGCTGCATGTGCTTTGCAAGATACATGTCGAATGAAGAGTTGTACTCAATATTGGGCCTTTTAAGAGAAGAATACAGGGATGTTATGACCTCCTTGTCACTGGATGAGATACCCTTATTTATGAGGTGGGCCATATAGAAAGCTTTCGTACAATGGAAGCAACATGGTAGTCAAACATTAGGCTGGTGTCAATCTGCGTGCCCAAATCCCTCACAACTGACTGCGTGCTTGGAACATTGTTATTAATGTGATAATTTGTGGGGAGATGTCTCTCCCCAAAGGGGATGATGATGCATTTTTTTGTATTCAGCTTGAGGCCATGTTTCCAGTTGGTTATTTTGCTTTATATAACTAAATAAACAAATATACATACATATATATATATATATATATAATATATATATATATATATATATATATATATATATATATATATATATATATATATATATATATGTGTGTGTGTATATATATATATATATATATATATGTATATATGGGTCTACTACCAGAGATCGGAATTACACTATTTTGAAAACCAGTAGTAGATGCCCACTAATGCGAAAGTGCACTTCACCATAGGTGCACTTCCACGAACACCACTTGAGTGAATGGTTACGGTCCTTAGGGTTAGGGCTTGGGTTAAGGATAGTGTATAGCTAGTAAGGCTATCCAATATCCTTAACCCAAGCCCTAACCCTAAGGTCCATGACTACCGCACCACAGTGGGGGAAATTGTATGTCCTCCACGGTGCAGTAGTCACGGACCTATGTCCTCCATTGTGGTGCGGTAGTCACAGACCTTACGGTTAGAGCTTTGGTTAAGGATAGAGGATACCTAGTAGGGCTATCCACTATCCTTAACCTAAGCCCTAAGTGTGTGTGTATATATATATATATATATGTATATATATATATATATACATATATATATATATATATATATATATATATATATATACATATATATATATATATATATGGATATATATTTATTGTGTGTGTGTGTGTGTGTGTAAACGAGAAAAGAACTGTTTCAGATCTTTTCTGGAAAGTCATTTAATACTACTTTTTGAAAGAACATAAGAATGCAGCTACAGCATGGAATAAAAAGTCTCCAGTTGGTACTTTTGCATTATATAAATAAACATATATATATATATATATATATATATGTATGTAACACACATATATATATATATATATATATATTTATATATGTATGTATATGGATATATATTTATTATTTGTGTGGATGCCTATATATATATATATATATATATATATATATATATATATATATATATACATATATATATATATATATATATATATACACATATAGATCTACCAAAGATAATTTAAACTTCAGTAGACCAACACTAAAAACATTGACCACAAAACATAAAAGAAAATGCACATGCTCCAAGGCACAACCTCAGGCCATGCAATAAAAATCAACTTTCTTTTGCACTCCACACCCCCTGCTAATTATATATATTAACTCTAAGATCACACAATCCTTAAGGAAGGGACATATTCCCTAACCCTGGAGACTGTCGATCTTGCATACCTGCTGACCAAAGTACATCAACAATACAGACATTGACATTTGGGAGTTTTGCTTATTGAAAACAGTCTCTCTGTACATGTATTTATTACAATAATTCTTGGCTTGACTTGTAATGGCTTGAATTCCCTAAGTGGCTACTGGAACAGAACTGGTTAAGTCTCTTTGGAAGCTACATTAGGGTGGTGATATAGTTAGCGGTAGCTATGACACGATGGAACTACACAGAGAGAGATTCAAAAATCCTCTATCAGGGATGAAAAGAGAGTAACTTTGGGGAAGCAGTCATTCCCCTCAATAGAAAAGAACATCATTTTGTCCAACAGACTTTTCATCAAATTGGAGAGTGGTACATTTTACTCTAAAAATTAGGAAAGTCCATTTCTGATTAATTGTCTGAATGAAAGACTGTCTGGAATATGTCTCTTGAAGCATTAGTGATTCTGCAATATTCTACTGCTTGGGGGCCTAATAAAAGAAGGGCCTTTCTTTCCTGATGAGCAGAAATCTAACGATTTTTTCCCACATTTTATACTTAAATCTGCTACATATGGGGGAATGCCTGCTGACTTCTACCTTATAAAAAAAGACTGAGCTATTTAAAAACTATGAGGTTATTCATAAAGATATGATAGCATATACACCTTTGTGTACACATTACGACAACCTTTTCATATTCACAACAGCCCTAACAAGGTGCCGCATGATACTCTAGTATAAAAATGTGCATCACTGCATAGGGCTGCCTCCATGGCTGTGCTAAATCCTAATGAGGCACTCTAAGGCACAGGTATATGCTAATTAGCCATGTGCTATCTCCCCTGAAACCACCACCAGGAAGGCATCTACATTGCAACAGATTCAAGAAATGGTTTGGCTGTGTAGATCAGCACAGCCAGCTACACCACTTAGTGGTAGTAAATACGACCAAACAGCTATGTTCAACAACCATATTTCAGGGATCAGGGGGCCACTAGACACCAGGAATTGCTCTGTTATTAAGTGCCATAATGGCACAAAATTCAGTATGGGGATCAGGAGAAGGGGAGGAAAACTAGACACCAAGGATACTGAATTTATAAGTGCCATAATGGCATGAACTTCCATATGGGGATCAGATGGATGAAAAGAAAAAATAGACACCCATGATTACTCTATTTATAAGTGCCATAACAGCACAAACTTCAGTATGGGGATCAGGGGGAGGGGAGTAAAAACTAGATACCAGGGATTACTCTACATTTAAGTGCAATAATTGCACTGACAACAGTACAGGGACTAGGGGTGCGGAAAACACTAGACACCGGGGATACATCTAAATGTATGAGCCATAATGGCACCACAGCAGTACAGGGATTGGGGGGGGGGGGTATGAGGGAAACACCAGACACCGGGTCAACTAAATTGTACCATAACAACACATAAACGATCATGGGGATTGGGAGGGTGAGGGGACAATAGACACCAAGGCAAACCAGACACTTGCCATAATGGCATTTCAGCAATTATGAGGAATGGGGTTAGGCTAAACCCTAGTAGGACAGTCTAATCCAGGACTGGTACAAGGACTATAGTGTGTGTGTGTGTGTGTGTGTGTGTGTGTGTGTGTGTGTGTGTGTGTGTGTGTGTGTGTGTGTGTCTGTGTGTTCCATTGTGTACTTGTACTTGTGTGTCAATGTTATACAGATCAGTAAGGATCTACATGTCACAGTAGTAACTGTTATTCAGAGGCATGCAAATTAGCTGCTAATGAGTTGTTTCCTCATCAATGCTAACATGGCTCTGAAAAGCAAACTACCACATCATAGGGGCAGATCCTTTTTAGTGCAAGCAGCATGGCTCATGCTAGGTCCTTAATGAATTCCTGGCCATGTTTTATACAAAGCTGTGCTACAGGAACTATACATACAATTTGTTGTCTGTGTAAACTGAGTTATGAGCAATTGAAATGAATAGTAGTTAAAAGGACATTGAAAAAAACTGCATTCCTACAAATGTTTGGTTTTGACAATTCACTGTTCTTAAATTCATTTCTATTTGAAGTAAAGAAATTTTATTAAGTCTGAGTTATTTCAGTGGTTTCCCTATAGTAAAAGTTAATGTTCCATTTAAAAACTTCAAGCCTGCGGTTATTTTATTCCCCAGCCCTGGGCTAAGAAGCTTCAAGATGTTACTAATATGAGTGTATTTATATATAAATATATATATATATAAATGTGTGTGTGTGTGTGTGTGTGTGTGTATTATATAGGTGATATATAGTGCATATATAATAAAAAAAAAACATATATATATATATATATATATATATACACAGACACACAGATTATATGCACATAAATACGGACTAGGTCTTCCATGACCTATCACCACAACCTAATGCATACAATGAAAATGTGTGTGTGTGTGTGTGTGTGTGTGTGTGTGTGTGTGTGTGTGTGTGTGTGTGTGTGTGTGTGTGTGTGTGTGTGTTATTACTGCAAGACTCTTATGACTTTGTAACTTAGTCTAATCTTAACGGGAGAATGGACCTTGTTGACCTATTCCTCCTTCTTACCCTCTCACCAAGTGCAGACAGTAAAAGTTTATGTGTGTTTGAACTTTTTAGAACTCTGAAGAATGGTTTGGAGTTTAACTTAAATTGCTTGTTAAGTTAAATTGCAAAAGACCTGCACAACCCTAGACAACACTTACTTTTTACTCATTAGTTAATTGGATAAAAACTTATACTAGCCATAAGTGATTCTCTTCAGGAATAAACTAAGAGCATTGTCTTATTAAGTAACTTGTTCAGTATCCATGCAAGTGGAGAATGAGGGAATCAAACTCAGGACTACAGTGCGACTATGAGAAGTGACAGCAAATTGCTTACTTTTTTCTTCATTTGGCTTAATGGATAAGAATTCAGAAAGAAAAAAACTATTCGATGCTGAAAACACCACCAGAATAAAGAGAAAGAAAATACAAAAACGTTTCAATGTTTGAAAAAAATATTTTGTTTACTTGCCACAGCTGCCACACAGCCATAAAACGAACAGCAATACAAGGCAATTTGCACATTAGATAGGCAACACACCGGCCTAGGTGGCACACAGGTCTATGGAGGTTCTGATGCACAAGAAGACATTACGTATACATAATCACTTCTGCTACTGTAGTTTTAATATATGGTCAGTTTTCTCCAAAATTTGACATTCTGTGATTCATAAGCTATGACAGTTCCACTTGAAAAACCAGGATAAGAACTGAGCTCTTATATTAATACATTTACCCTTATTGCAGTCTTTACCTAAAATATATATAGGGAATAAAATTAGCACATCAAAAACAACAAAACAGAGAATACGACAGCAGACATGAATTATGTGGTTTATCACATGTTGTATACAGTCTAGTATGGTGTATGGTTCATTTCACAGTTGTGAAAATAATTAACACACTGGAGTGAAGAAACAGTTTCATTAATTTTTGGAGCTTGAGTTAATAAAAGGGTACCCCTTCATCTAACTACCACTTGCTCGGTAGTATCTGGATATGCAGCACTTTCACCCCAACTTAATCTTTCAGAAGTTAATTACTATTGTATTCAATAAAGCAGCAGGCAGGGCCATTTAAACATATATGAAATAAAAGTTACTCATAACACAAGTGTACTCTATCTACATACTAGAAATGGACTGTAATAACCACAATTAGATATGGAATCATTAAATAAGTATTTATAGTTATGCAGAGTGAGATGCCAGTGCTGACTCATATGTTTCACTCCTGGATTAGGTAACTTTCTTTGCATCACTAACATTTAGTTCTTCACAATGATATGTTGTTCGCAATGATACTATCATTATAAGTTATCTTTCTCCACATTCATAAGTCAGTGTGGCAGGGTTTCCTCAGGTGTTCAAGGCAGCATATAAGAAATCCAGTAGGTTTTGACTTACTGACCAGGAGAAGCCCACCAGCTGGATTTCCTCACAGAATTATCCTTTATCTGGGGCTATGGGCCATATCTGACATCTTTTTAGCTGGTCATCCTTCTCTGTGTGTATGTCCACCATTCAACTGGAATTATGTGTGTTATCCATCAGGCTGGTACACAGTAACTCTCATTCATCCATCTCAGTATGGCCCTAGACAGCCATCTTTCTCCGGAATTAAGTCTGGGCATCCATCCAGATGCTGGCACTGGTCTGCTCAGGTGTCTTTCATCGTTCTGTCTATGCCCCACAATAAGACAGGGGCACATTGTTCTTACCCTCAGTACCAGCTTCTCAGAAGTATGTCTTCAACAGTACCAGTATATTTTCAGCTGTACATGTGAAGTCATCAAAGGCACCCAATGAAACAACCCATTAGAGCCAGGAGTAAAAATGATAGATACTGTTGCACAAATAACCAAATAATGCACATTATGCCATCAATGCTCCACATTATTTACCCTGTATCAACCTCAGGCTCCAGAGAGCACCCCTGCAATACCAGGCTACAACTCTTACCACACTTTTCGGCCACCAAACCAGGACCGAAACACTAAAGGTGGAGGAGTGTCAATATTCACCAAGGATATTCACACCACCAGGCTAGTTGGCCAACACAATGTGTCTGAAATTCTCCAAGTGCAACTAACACTAGGTAAGACTGCAATCCAAATTGTGGCTTGCTACAGATCCCCCACCATACCCCAAGATTCTCACTACACCTTTCTAAACATACTGGAAAATATTAAGATAGAACCAAACACCCTAATACTGGGTGATTTTAACTACCCTGCCATTAACTGGGAAAACTACTCATGTCCCAACACCTTTGTGCAACGGTTCTTGGAATTCATAAATTCCAGCGCCCTGGATCAACTAATCCATAGTCCCACCAGGGGCTCCAATATCCTAGACCTGGTCATTACCAACATGGGAAATCAATGCTCCATACCTATGGTCACCCCCTCGTTAGTCAGGTCTGACCATAAGCTAATTACCCTTAACATCCACATCCCACCCCCACCCCCCAGTAAAGAAACCACCATAAAAACTTCTCCAAAGCCAAC
The DNA here is from genome assembly GCF_019279795.1 of Protopterus annectens. Classification (NCBI taxonomy): domain Eukaryota; kingdom Metazoa; phylum Chordata; order Ceratodontiformes; family Protopteridae; genus Protopterus; species Protopterus annectens. The sequence continues at coordinate 863,868,649 of NC_056743.1, read as the reverse complement.
TTCATGCTACTCAAGTCAGAAGTGACAAACTTCATGACACCCATGCAGACGGGAACTGAAAGTTCAACTGCTGAATCCTACACTAAGGCACTGTACGAGCACATCCACTCATGCATGAATCGTGCCATCCCAAATAGAACCAAAATGTTCTCATCCAAAAAGGAAGCCAATCTGGTGGTCCCCTGCCATCAACAAACTTTACAACAAAAGGAAGAAACTTTTGCAGAAAAGAGGAAAATCCCAGGATGCAAAAAACTCCCTTACTAGCCTCAGTAAGAAACTGAAATGCCTCATAAAATCCTCCAAAGCTAGTTACGAAAATAAAATTGCCAAAGATTCCAAAGACAACCACAAAGCATTCTATAACTATGTCAAGAATCTAAATGGCAATGCTCAGATCTGCTCTGAGCTAAAACAGAATGGCATTAAATATACTGATCCGAAGGATATTGCCAATATCCTGACAGATCGATTCAGTGCCAACTTCACCCCTCTCACCCCTAAATGGCCCATCTCAATACCGAAGATTGCCAAATTCCAGTAATAACGGCCACACAGGTACAAAACGCACTCTCTAAAGCCAAGAATACAGCATCCATGGGACCAGATGACATCCCGGGCTGTGTACTACATGAACTACAATATGAACTGGCACCTCACCTAAGTGTCATGTTTAATCATAGCCTCACCTCAGGTTTCGTGCCCACTGAGTGGCGCAGAGCTACAGTTATCCCAATCCACAAGGGGATCCACCTTGGATCCCGGAAACTACCATCCCATCAGTCTGACAAGCCTTATCTGCAAGGCCATGGAGCGTATTATCATGGAACTTATAAACAAAGACATTGGCAACCTTCAAACACTGGACCCCACCCAGTTTGGGTTTGTGAAGGGCCGATCTTGTCTCCTGAACCTGATTGACTTCTTTGAATCAGTCTCCAGAGCCATGGACAAGGGTAAGGTGGTCCACACAGCCTATCTAGACCTTGCCAAGGCCTTTGACACCATCCCCCACTCTGGAATCATAGATAAACTTACTAAGTTGGGCATTAATCCCTATGTCACCCAATGGGTTGCTAAATGGCTTACTGATAGAACCCACACTGTAAAAGTAGCCGACTCCAAATCCAGCTCCAGACAAGTGACAAGTGGAGTACCTCAGGGTTCAGTCCTGGGGCCGTTCTTGTTTGGCATCTACTTCTCTGAAGTACAGGTCAACACTAAGGGACTCTGGATAACAAAGTTTGCAGATGACTGCAAACTGGGAGCCATTATTGAATCCCCAAATGATGTGGATACTCTACAAAACGGCCTTACAGAAACAGATGCTTGGTGCCAGAGCCATGGGCTCAATCTCAATGCCAAGAAATGTATTGTTATCCCCTTTGGGAAAAAACATGTATCCATGAATTACCATATAGGTGGCAGTACACTAAACACAGAAAGTGTGATAAGAGACTTAGGGACACAGGTGGACAGTGGTCTCACCTTCGATAACCACATCGCCACAACAGTCAGGAAATCCTTCTATGTGGCACACATCATCACGAAGGGCTTTTCATCCAGAAAAAAGGAGGTCATTGTCCCACTGTACTCATCCCTCATTAGACCCATTATAGAATACAACGCCCCATTTGGTATGTACCTCTCAAGACATCTGCAACAACTGGAAAGGCCTCAGAAATACCTCACTAAAAGAATCACAGGCCTAAAGCAGATGCCCTACGCTGACCACCTTAAAAACTCCAGCTATACTCTGTCGCATATCGTCTACTCAGAGGCGATCTCTGCTTAACATACAAGGCCATGTCAAACCCAGAGCTGTTGGACATGCTACACTTAAAGAAATCCCAATCCCTCAGAGCTACATGCTCCAGGGATCTAAACCTTGTCATCACAATAAACAAAACATGCTGGAGGTATAGGTTCCTGACCCAGAGACTCCCCAGACTCTGGAATAGATTGCCCATACATGTCAAGCAGAGTGCCTCTTTGGACCTCTTCAAGAGGAACCTTGACAATTGGATGTGAGAAAGGAAATTCACCCCAGGGATCACGTCAGTCGCCCTGCTAGACAGGGGTCCAGGAAAGTAAATAATGTGGGAAGAAATAGCCAGGGAATTGTTATGGCTAGGCTTGTATAGGCCCTAGGGCTGATAGCCTAGTACCAACCTATGAACCTATGAACCTATGAGATATATTGTCTATTTGGTCCATTAATTTGCATAATATACTTTACATGTATTTTCTTTTACCTATTTTACCAATTTGGCATCTACATATTTGATCACAATGCCCAAAATTGAAGCTATACGTGCATAGTCATCCCCTTTGGAAAAAACAAAGTACCAGCGAACTACCACATAGGTGGTAGTCCCCTAAATACAGAAAATGTAATAAGGGATCTGGGGACCCAAGTAGATAGTAATCTCTCCTTTGATAATCACATTGCCAAGGTGATTAGAAAATACTTCTATGTGGCCCACCTAATAACAGAAGGGTTCGCATCTAGAACAAAAGAGGTTATTGTGCCTCTCTACTCATCACTCATTAGACCCATCATAGAATACAATACCTTACAAGACACCTGCAACAGCTGGAAAGACCACAAAAATACCTCACCAGGAGGATTACTGGCCTCAAACAGATGCCCTATGCAGTCCGACTCAAGAAACTCCAGCTGTACTCGGTTGCATACCGCTTACTCAGAGGTGATCTCTGCCTGACATACAAGGCCATGTCCAACGCAGAATTGATGGACATGCTCCACCTAAAAAAAAAACAAATCTCGGAGAGCCACACGCTCTAGAGATATAAACCTCACCACAACGATAAATAGGACATGCTGGAGGGAGATATTCCTGTCTAAGAGACTCCCCATGCTTTGGAACAGGATTCCAATATACATCAGGCAGAGCCCCTCACTAACACTCTTCAAGAGAAACCTTGACGGGTGGATGGGAAACAGAAAATCTACCCTGGGGATCACTGCAGTGGCTCTGCTGGACAGTGGTGCAGGGAACTAATGGCTCTGCTGGACAGAGGCAAAGGGAACTAATCTAAGGGGGTGGCGAAAGCCAACACATTCTGGCTAGGCTTATAAATGCCCTTGGGCAGATAGCCTAGTACTTACCTATGAACCTAAAACTACCAATCACAGACAGCATAAGAAGTTTTGCAAGAGTGAACATATGCTAAGTCCTGGCTTTCATTGCCATACACATTGTTAACAGAACGCATCACCACATCTTGACGTTACTCAGTCCTCAGTCTCACAGGTACTTCCATTGGCATTGCTATATTCTGTATTTAATCTGCTGTGACCTTCCATAGACAGTAATCTATCTCATATATGTTTGCCATGTATTCAGCAAACAACTCTTACTATTTCAGCCAAATCCCTTTTAAAATGATATAGTTCTGTCAGGCTATACATTTCTGTTGCTGCATAGGTAAATAATGCTTCCATTTCCTTTGAGTGCTTTTATGAAATCTATAACAAACTGCAATTATTGGCAGTGTTGGGACTATGTGATTTTTGCAAAACACCTATAATCTCTACAAACAATTTCAATTTAGAATTCTTCTGTATATGTAAACTGTGCAACAGCCCATATGTATTTGCCCCAGAGTATAGAATAGTTCCTGGTACCTTCAGAAGTATTAATTTGACAATAAAGTTCCTTTATTTCAGTAGAGGGTGAACAGTCTTACACATCAGCATTAAAAGAGCTCACATATCCAGCTTGATTTGCCATTGTGTGTAGTTTTTGCTTTAACAAGCTATATATAAATCCCCCCATAAGTAAGTTCCTATTCTATGAGAAAATGTCTGGTATTGCTCTGAAATTTGCTATATGGGCATGCGTTACTTTTATATACAACTCACATCTGACATAATGGACAAGTAGTCTCTAACTGAATAAAAAGTTGTTACCTTTCCTTTATCTAAGTCATTAGCATACACAAGTCATCCTATATAAACACCACACTATGGCATAGAGGGATGAAGCCCTGACTATGGCTGAGGCAACTCAAGGTTTTATTAGTGGCTAGAGCATCTAAGGCACAACAAGGGAACCATGGGCATGCTTGTCCTGGGACAAGATACAGAAACGGACATCTCTCTCATTAGATCCCTGTTAAAGGCTGTGGACATGCCAGGAAGACTTGTCCTAAATGGGAATAGCTGGGTAGACATCGGATTAGACACATCAGGAATGGGAAAAACGCTTCATATTCCCACTGCAAATCCGCCCATTCAACCTGGTTATTCATATGGTTCATAGGTTCATAGGTTCATAGGTTAGTACTAGGCTAACTGCCTGTGAGATTCAAACCCTGTAGCTTGTGTTTGTAAGGCAAACACCTTAACCATTAGGCCACCCTCCCAACCCCTTAGGCCACCCTCCCAACCCCAATATGGGAGGTGTAAACCCCCTGAGTAACAATATGACACTGTATCGGGATACCTTTATCTCCTCACAGGCCCCAAGCAGAGGTATGAGCAACTTCAGGGGTGTTAAGGAGAGCCTGGTAGATCCAGTGGATGGGCAGAGATACTGATGATCAGCTGCAGGGGTGCAATACAAAAGAAAAATGCAAGTAATATACATAAGACTTCCTCCTAGCTTGACCTTTAGTTGTCCAAAACTCACCCAGTATTACATTTTTAGTAAACTGAAGGCATATAGAAAACCCTGTACAACAAATCCCATTGTTCAAGTGTTCAGTCATTAGCCCTGCTAATAAAGCTTATTACCTATCTTAAAAAAAAAGTTTACCTCAGGTAACGTTTCTATCATGATCATTAATTCATCTTTTTGTTACCAAACTCTAATAAAGGCCTGATTCCATAGTTCAAACAGAACTCGTGTAACTACATTCTATATTTGCAGTACTAGAAGTGTTTCATCTCATACATGTGCCTTTTTGCCTGTAGCTTGTCATGTGCCTTCACACATGATCTAGCCTAATCTCACATATGTTGTACTGGATTGGACAACTATAAAAATAGTAAGTAACCAAACAGGAGACTGAACCCTTTTCAAGAACTCTATTTTCTAAGACTGTATATACAAAATATCAGATACTCAACTGGCAGGTTTGTGTATAATAAATTATAAATTAAGCCATTAAGTCACTTTTGGATTGAAATGTAATAAATATAATATAGGAATACAAGAATGTAGGAAGTTACTAGGCTAGCAGTCAGTGGGACTATTAGATGCTTAGCTCTTAAGTATCTTTAAAAAAAAAGTGCACTGATACTATACCCCTCCCCCATTATCTAGCACGACCATACAGGTAATATCTTGGGTAAATATGTGGTTGCCAATCCATTCATTTAAGTTTGCTTTGATGGTCACCATAGAATTCCTATGCTTGATCTGTAAGGGATGTTTATTCTACAGGTGTGCAATGCATTGGTAATGAACCTGTCTCTCTGGAATGTTTTGACGATTACTTGGCATAACTTAAGGGTTTCTGTGCAGGTATTATAGATGCCCCTTTGCTAAGATATAGGAAGTCAAACAGGGCCGGTTATTTCATGTTCCAATGTTCCTGCGACACTGAAGGTAGACAAAGAGCACCTCAAAGGAGCTGTTACACTCCAGAATACATAGATAATTGAGCCAATCTGTCTGGTTAGCTGCAGGTTTAAACCCTTAATTTTCTCAGTTAGAAATCTCCGTGGCCTTTCTAATTGAGTAATGTGTTCTGCTTGGTACATGCCAAAGGGGGCATTATATTTAATAATAGATCTTATAAGGGAGAAATACAGTGAAATAATGAATTTTTTACATCTTCAGGTACTTACCTTGGATATGAGTTAGCCCATACAGAAAGATTTCCTAACTGTGACAGAAACATGGTGCTCAAATGAGAGTGAGTTATCTGCACATGTGCCAAGTTATCTTATAACATAAGCATTCTGTGCAATAATAGTGTTTATATGAAAGGAGTGCCAAGGTGTCTTATAACATAAGCAGTCTGTGCAATAATAGTGTTTATATGATAGGAGTGCCAAGGTGTCTTATAACATAAGTAGTCTGTGCAATAACACTGTTTACATGATAGGAGTGCCAAGCTGCCTTATAACATAAGCAGTCTGTGCAATAGCAGTGTTTACATGAGAGGAGTGCCAAGTTATCTTATAACATAAGTAGTCTGTGCAATAATAGTGTTTATATGATAGGAGTGCCATGGTGTCTTATAACATAAGCAGTCTGTGCAATAATAGTGTTTATATGATAGGAGTGCCAAGTTATCTTATAACATAAGTAGTCTGTGCAATAATAGTGTTTATATGATAGGAGTGCCATGGTGTCTTATAACATAAGTAGTCTGTGCAATAACACTGTTTACATGATAGGAGTGCCAAGGTGCCTTATAACATAAGCAGTCTGTGCAATAATAGTGTTTATATGATAGGAGTGCCAAGGTGTCTTATAACATAAGCAGTCTGTGCAATAACAGTGTTTACATGAGAGGAGTGCCAAGGTGTCTTATAACATAAGTAGTCTGTGCAATAATAGTGTTTATATGATAGGAGTGCCAAGGTATCTTATAACATAAGTAGTCTGTGCAATAATAGTGTTTATATGATAGCAGTGCCAAGGTGTCTTATAACATACGCAGTCTGTGCAATAACAGTGTTTACATGAGAGGAGTGCCAAGGTGTCTTATAACATAAGTAGTCTGTGCAATAATAGTGTTTATATGATAGCAGTGCCAAGGTGTCTTATAACATAAACAGTCTGTACAAGAATAGTGTTTATACAGTAGGAATGGTTGGAATAGAACCATGCAGCACTTTTAATCTTTCAGCTTGAGAACATTTCCTAAACATCAGGTATGGGAATCGTCCAGTCCCTACCTGAACAAACAGGAATTAGTGTGGAATTAAATAACACTACCATTTTTGCAGTCATGAGCAAACTAGGAAAGCCATACTCCTAGAGTGTTATCCTGAATATTAGAAAAATAGATTCCAAAGAGAAGACATGTCAGCACAGACCCCTGTGAAACACCTGTTCTTACAGTTTGATGTTCCAAGAGGGCAACTGGACACCCCAATTTTCACAAGTTGGATTCTATCAGATAGCTGTTTTCAATGTCAGGGGACAATGAACGGGTTTATACTGGGTTTTGTCAATTTGTCTATAATACGCGGTGGTGGTGCTGCGGTAGTATTGTCGCCTCACAGTAAGATGCTGTCCGGTTCGATTCTCAGCTAGAGCGTCTTCTGTGTGGAGACATGCGTGAATGGCATACCTTCATTGAAGGTTGTGTGTCAGGGCTGGCAACTCGGCATGTAAAAATCTACTGCCAATCATTAGCGGACCGGAGTTCCGCTGTGGCGACCCCTAACTGGGAAAAGCCGAAAGACACAACAACAACCATCATGGGGCATGGTATGAAAAACTTTAAACAGTGATACCTAGCATGCACTGACAGACCATTGTCACTGCTTGCTCAGTGACCCTTTCAAAGAAGCTTACAGGTTTAGGAGGCAGAATCTACACTTCACAAATCCGTGCCAGTTTAGAACAAGGTTAGCAATGTTGTCTTTGTCTGTAGCAATGAATATGTATATATTTGATTCCATGGCTTACATATAACAGTAGTGAAACTGACATGCCTATGGTGACCAGGGTCCAACCTTTATGACAGGGCATCCCTGTAGCAGTTTTCCAGTCTTTTAGAACAAACCCAGTGGCTAAGCTAAGGTTGAAATGATTGGGAAGAGGTTCAGATGGCTCATATTTAGCACTGATTAGGATGGAAATGCACCCTAGTATGTTGACAGGCCCCAAACAGGCATTATATTTTGATTTGGACAGGGATTTTATGATGTATTCTGTAATGATTCTGTAGTGGATTTAGTGGGAGGAAAGATACAGGTGACTAAGGTAAAATTCAAACTAAATTTGTCTGTCAAGATATCCACTAGGTTGTTTTGCTTGGAGTGAGTGGTGGTGGTGTTGGCGATCATTTCAATGTTTTGTTGGGCATTATTTCTTTATTTTCTAACACATCTGAAAACATAATTTAAAATTTCTTTTTGTAACTGTGGCTACTTTAACTTCATACTCAGCTTTATATTTCCTAATAATGCTGTTAAGATTTTTGCTAGTCTGTTTTAGTGTATTTCAGAGGTAGAGGAAATTCCATCTTTTATACCTACTCAAGTTGTTTTATCTTTTGTTATGTAGCTAATTGGTACAAGCCTTCAGCCATATGGATTTATTCTTAAACTTTGTTATCTCTGGAATTAATGAGCATTGACTTATCTATGCAGCTACTGAAGTGTTGGTAAAAATTAAACTTGAAGAACAGTGCCTTTTCCACTGGATCAATGGGTGGAAGGCTTCTTGAAGAATTCGCCAAAGTCACCTATGATCTGCAGCAGATTAGCCTAGAGTATTGACCTGAATGTCAGAAAACTTAAAATAAATGCCAACATGGAGAGTCACTAAAGTTATTTGTATTAGATTGGGGAAGAGAACCAAAGGGCCTAAAAGAAAAGATGGCTGATTTGTTGTCAGATTTTACCAGGGATGTAGTGACACAGAATGGAGTATAGGTTGGGCTAAATTAATAAGGACCATTTCAAGAACATTTGGACCCATAGTAGGAAGTTTAACAATTTGCTCTATTAATTTTGCATTACTGATAATGTGAAATGCTGATAATATCTATCTATCTATCTATCTTGTTTTGGGTGAGTCTGAGATGTATGCCATTCAATAATTAGGTAGTTAAAGTATTTTAATACAATAGTGTTAGGCTTGATAGTGATCCTTTCAAGTGCAGTGAGGTATCATGGTCCTCTGGGGGCATTACTGGGGATCCATAAGTGCAGTGAGGTATCATGGTCCTCTGGGGGCATTACTGGGGATCCATAAGTGCAGTGAGGTATCATGGTCCTCTGGGGGCATTACTGGGGATCCATAAGTGCAGTGAGGTATCATGGTCCTCTGGGGGCATTACTGGAGATCCATAAGTGCAGTGAGGTATCATGGTCCTCTGGGGGCATTACTGGGGATCCATAAGTGCAGTGAGGTATCATGGTCCTCTGGGGGCATTACTGGGAATCCATAAGTGCAGTGAGGTATCATGGTCCTCTGGGCACATTACTGGTGATCCAGAATTGCAGTGAGGTATCATGGTCCTCTGGGGGCATTACTGGAGATCTATACGTGCAGTGAGGTATCATGGTCCTTGGGGCATTACTGGGGATCCTTAAGTGCAGTGGGGTATCATGGTCCTCTGGAGGCATTACTGGGCATCCATAAGTGCAGTGAGGTAGGTATCATGGTCCTCTGGGGGCATTACTGGGGATCCATAAGTGCAGTGAGGTATCATGGTCCTCTGGGGGCATTACTGGGGATCCATAAGTGCAGTGAGGTATCATGGTCCTCTGGGCACATTACTGGTGATCCATAATTGCAGTGAGGTATCATGGTCCTCTGGGGGCATTACTGGGGATCCATAAGTGCAGTGAGGTATCATGGTCCTCTGGGCACATTACTGGTGATCCATAATTGCAGTGAGGTATCATGGTCCTCTGGGGGCATTACTGGAGATCTATACGTGCAGTGAGGTATCATGGTCCTTGGGGCATTACTGGGGATCCTTAAGTGCAGTGGGGTATCATGGTCCTCTGGAGGTATTACTGGGCATCCATAAGTGCAGTGAGGCAGGTATCATGGTCATCTGGGGGCATTACTGGGGATCCATAAGTGCAGTGAGGTATCATGGTCCTCTGGGGGCATTACTGGGGATCCATAAGTGCAGTGAGGTATCATGGTCTTCTGGGGGCATTACATGAGTTTCTATAAGTGCAGTGAGGTATCATGGTCCTCGGGGGGCATTACTGGGGATCCATAAGTGCAGTGCGGTATCATGGTCCTCTGGGGGCATTACAGGAGATCCATAAGAGAAAATGAAATACCAGTTGGTTTTGCTGAGTGTGATTTTGGCTTCAGTGAATTTTAGGCTAGGATCATGGGTAAGCAGATGTGATTTGATAGGCTTTCTGACAAAAATAGATGCTCACCCACAGTTACCCATACGTCTGAAAGACTGATAGGTGCTGAACCATAATATATAGTGAGTGCTTTTGATAGCTACAGAAATACTGATGCATTTAAGTTACAGGAGACCTCATGTTCTGGCATCTTTCTGTTAAGACTAACAGCACTGAGCACCACCACTTTAATGTGGTCTGGGACAGAATTAGCTATATTGGAATATCCAGTAAACAGACCCCAAAGAAAGCACAATGGGGCAGCAGATGCTTTAACCAGAATGCAAACATATAGGTGCAAGAGGTATAAGTCAGCCTTGTTGAATCAGGACACCTTCTCTACCACATCAAGCCAGACTGATCTCCAGCTGAATGATACTATTTAGTTAATTGGTGAAGCTAATTATCTTGCTGTAATAGTTAGGCATCATTGTTGGTGAAAGCAAGATGCTACATAAGACCGGCGATTTCTCCAACTCTAACACATGCATAGTAAATTCTTTCGTGTCTGTTCTTGTCTATCGTGGTCATTATAGAGTCACTGTGTCATACAATAGTCTCAAATAAAAAACAATGGCCAGCACACAACTTCACTGATAATAATTGAATATTTATATTGTCACACTGCAAAACATACTTGAAACAATGTTACAGTACAAAAGGCAAAACGGTTTTGGCCAAAGCCTTCATCAGTGCTATAAGAATTCCAAAGAAAAACATATTCAAAAAAGGTGAATCACCGGCATATATAGAAAGCTAAACCCACCCTGTAGAAAATCAGCTCAATCATAATACATTATTTAAGCCAGGAGGAAACAACACCCCCAACTTAATAATCCAAAAACATTCTCTTTTATTTAACACTGCCAGCCCAACTTATTAGTCCCTGTAAAAGTAATGCGATCTACAGCAGTAAATCTAAAAGATGCATTGGCATGCTTAAGTATATGTTTATATAATGCATTTGATGAAGAATGATTCCTGATGTCACTAAGAACTTCTGAAATATATACTTTAAATTGCCTTGATGTCTGTCCTATGTAAAAAGCTGAACAACTCCATTCTAGCAAATATAAAAACCCAATCAGAAATACACGTATTTAAACATCAGTTTCAAATATCCTAGCTGTAGAAGCTGATGAAAAGTCTTTTATTTTCATAACAAATTTACAAACTATGCAGTGTCCACAAGGGTGACACCCCATCAAAAGTATTCTCTCCATAGGATATTGAACATTAGAACCGTATGGGCAATTTTTTGAAATGAGTGAAAATGCTCCAATGCTCTTGCCACTTCTATATGTAAAGGAACAGTGAGTTGGCAATAACTGTGCTAACCTGGTATCCATCAAAATTGCCCCCCAATGTTTCTCAACCAAATTACAAAAAGCCCTAGTGTTACCACCATTAGTAATAAAATGTATACATTTGTCCCTTTTGCTCTTTATTTTATATTTTAGTAAAGATGTCCTATCCTTAGACTGAGCCAAATTCATAGCTCGATAAATGTCAACCCTGTTGTAACCTCTAACTAAAAATCTGGCAACTAATTCCTCATTGTGTTTGTTTAATTATCAATAGACGAACATTTTTTTTAATCCACAAAAATCGAGATTGTGGAATATTTCTAATAACAATGTTGGGTAGCAACTATTTACATGCAACAAAGAGTTATAATGGAACTCTTTACGAACAACTGAAGCAATAAGTGAATCATCAATATTTTTAACAATGTGGACATCCAAAAGTGAAATCTGTCATATATCATAAAACACAGTAAACTGTAAACCCCATTTGTTGTCATTTAAACATTGTATAAACTCCTGTAAATATACAATATCAGATTTCCAAACCATCCAACAATCGTCAAGGTATCAATGCCAGATCTCAGTCTCATCCAAAAAAATGCTGTGATTATCATAATAAACCATTTGCTCTTCTAAATAACTCGTAAAAAGGTCAGCATAAATGGGGGCAAAGGATAGCTGTACCTTTTAGCTGGAGGTAACAATAACCATTGAAATAAAAGATATTTTTATAAGGACATGCTCAGTTAAATAAAGTAAAAAAGTATTAAATCCATGGCTATATAAGAAAAACATGTTTAACCAAAAATCTAACGCTAATAAGCCAGCCCAATGAGGAATATTTGTATATAACAATTTAATGTCCAAAATACACAAACAGGGTTTCCAATTTCATGTCCTGTACAATATTAAGAAATTCAGCAGTGTCTTTTATTTGTGATCTTACACCGACCAGCAAAGGCTTTAAATACTGACTTAGAAAAATGAAAAAAGGCTTAATCAAAGAGCCATGAGTCGAAACTATGGGTCTACCTGGGGGACATGTAGGATTTTTCTGTATCTTGGGCAACATGTAAAAATATTGAGGAGAAGGGTCATGAGGAGAAAGGTCAGACACTGTCAAATGATGCAAGGTATTTTTAGTAATAATTTCCTCATCTAATGCAAAAAATAAGAAGGAATCTATGTCCTTCTTAAAATGCAATGTTGGATCCAAAACCATTTTCTGATAAAACTCTGCATCCATCAACTGTTTAAGGGCCTCTTGCACATAGACAGCCCAATCCCATACTACCACTGCACCTCCATTATCAGCATTATTAAAATCACCTTATTATTATTACATAAAGAATAAAATGCATGATATTGGGGTCAAAATGTATTAATACTCCCATTGATTCTAAAATTAAAATGTAAATCTTTTAATACTTTTTGTTGGAAAACTGACACATATTTATTCATAGGGGAGAGAAAGAAGAACTTTTAAAAGTGAACTGGGAATCACCCCATATATCTTTGTTACCAAAATATAACAATAAATTCAATTTCCTACAAAAAAAAATCACGTCATTAACCAAAACCTCTTCAGTCACTGAACAAGTGGGAACAAAACCAAGTCCCTTGTTGAGCACCTCTGATTCTGCCGCAGTGAGAGTTGGATTATTATGCACAATCAACGCTGCTTTTATTTGGGAACCATTAATTGGATTAATGCATCCAACAAGCTTATTTCTGTTAAGATGTTTGCGTTCAGCCCTTCTACAATATTTAAAGGGATTTTCTTCTTAGCAAATGGAGAATCACTCACAACTTCAATACCCATATCAATGGAGAAGATGACTCCTCTGCTGAGGTCTCAGTAAACATTGCTGACTTTTTTAATATAGATCTTGGTCTCTTTTTTTGATCCTTCCTATAATTCTGATCTGGAGTTTGTTCATCATAGTTCCCTGAAAATGTAACAAATTTCTGATGTATAAAAGGCTTGCCTCCAAGATAATCACTTGAATTTTTTTAATTTTGTGAGATTGCAATTCCTGCTCGTTAGTCGCAAACCCGGAGGCCAGTGACCTAAACCGTTCATCATAATTAGAATGAGCCTGGAAAGACTTCACTTCCTCACAACAGAGTATGACATCCAACATAATTTTGGAGAACTGTCTCGAATAAAAGGCAATAAGAACCTGAACAAACATCATGGAAGCTGTCTGTTGGGCCTTCAATAAGAACCTAAACAAACATCATGGAAGCTGTCTGTTGGGCCTTCAATAAGAACCTAAACAAACATCATGGAAGCTGTCTGTTGGGCCTTCAATAAGAACCTAAACAAACATCATGGAAGCTGTCTGTTGGGCCTTCAATAAGAACCTAAACAAACATCATGGAAGCTGTCTGTTGGGCCTTCAATAAGAACCTAAACAAACATCATGGAAGCTGTCTGTTGGGCCTTAACCCATTCTTTTGTTAGGGTGTGAGCTATATCATACACAGACAATTGGATGCGTACCAGTAAACCACGCAGGCAACAGCCCTTTAATTGGTAAGCCTTCAACAATTTTAAGTGCCAAACAATGGCTCGTATTTTTTCATAGCTGCCATTAGTTTCTCAAATGCCTTAATACAAGTAGAAATCTGTGATGAGAAAGTACCTGATTGATCTGCTGGTGTATGAATGCCAAGGTTTTCAAAAATTCGAATATCAGCCTTATCGGACACCAGCCCAGTCAGCAAGGTTTTCGAATTTGTGTTTTTAGTAAAGTCCATATTTATAAGTTAAATCAATCAACTTCAAAATCTGTATCCCATAATCAACAACCAACCAAGTCAGCAGAAATCCCCCACAGCTGCTGAACAGAAAAGTTGTTCAAAGCACCAATAAAGCAGCAGAAATCCACCAGAAACGCTGAACAAGGGAATCATTCAGAAGAGAATGTTTTTGGATTATTAGGTTGGGGGCACTGTTTCCTCCTAGCTTAAATGATGTATTATGATTGTGTTGATTATCTGTGGGGTGGGTTTAACTTTCTATATATGCAGGTGACTCACCTTTTTTAAATGTGTTTTTCTTTGGAATTGTTATGGCACTAATGAAGGCTTTAGCCGAAACTGGTTTGCCTTTTGTACTGTAAGATTTTTTCAAGTATGTCTTCCACTATGACAATATAAATATTCAGTTATCATCACTGAAGTTGTATGATGGCCATTGTTTTTGGTTTGAGATTTGATGTGGTTTGGCCTTGCACCTGTGCCGTACTTGCAGAGCGTCTTTTGTTTTTGTCATACAATAGAGTCACAAGTGATTAGGAAACTTCCCTTAATGGTAGTAGGACTTTACAGCTTCATGACCTTCTGTCTGTCTTCCTGATAACTAGTTTGGGTGCTACTTGCAAATGTGCTGATGGCAGATGTGGGAGTCTATGTTACACCACACTCTTGAGGCTGACACTTTGTTTTGGAGACCCTAGGAGACTTTGTTATTTTTTTTTAATATTCTCAGCATAGGTGGCTTGCAGTGACTGATATAGTGCAGTGGAAGTGAGTTGCTTCCCAACATTATTCTGGTATGACAGTTTAGACTCCAGATTAATAAAGTACTTACATCTCTAGCAGGTTACGGTGTTGTTAGGAAGTAGCGATGAGCAGGTGGTAACACAAGAAAATGAAAACACTGACTCAAGACCCTTAGAGTGAGTACTGTAGCCACGGGGGGAGGGGGGACAGTAGACTTCTGTGGCATAATGCCAGAGCTGTGAGTCAACCAATAATATAGGAAGTACTTGAGGCTTGAGAGGAAGATGGGCACAGGAAGTATTCAAGGCTGGATGTTACTCAGGTCAGAGGAAGTAATAGCTATTACGTATTATACAGTGCTCTTATCAAAGGGAGTCTAAACTACCCACGAGGTATACATTGCTCTAGCTAATGAGTACAGCTTCTCTGGTTATGGACAGTAGCAGCTAACACAATGCTATCAAATGCTATAGAGCAGTAAAATATATTATGTAATGCTATAATGTGCTATACAGTGCTATAATATTCTATGTTGTTGTGTCTTTCGGCTTTTCCCGGTTAGGGGTCGCCACAGCGGAACTCCGGTCCGCAGTTGATTAGTAATTGATTTTTACATGCCGAGTTACCAGCCCTGATGCACAACCTTCAACGAAAGTATGCCCATTCACGCATGTCTCCACGCAGAAGATGCTCTAGCTGAGAATCGAACCCGACAGTGTCTTACTGTGAGACGACAACGCTAACGCAGCACCACCACCTTATTTAAAAGGTGCAGTTATGCACATACAGACAAATTTTGGGTGCTATATAGATAGATTAATTGCAAGATCTGAGAAGGAACTAAAAAGTACAGGGTAAAGGTAATACAGCTGAATCAGTAAGTACGCTAAAACTTAATCAGGAATACAGGCGTAGTAGCCACTAATAAGGTAGAATGCTGTATACGATACACATGGTACAGTATAGTAGAATAAGGTAGAATATCAGCTACCATGCATATAGTACAAATGGGATTGAAAGAGTACAGGCACAATGATCCAAGAATACAGACACAGGTATCACAAAGTTAAACAAATCCAGTACAGTAAAGCAAAAGTATAGCTCTATATCTCACAGTGCTTTGAGGTAAAATGATTCAAGAATGCAGGCTGTAATAACAAGTGATTATGTAAACATAGTACAATTCAAAAGTGTTACAAATGTATTTATGCTTTGTTGACTGGGTTAATCCAACTAGGCTAGTAGCCTCTTTTCAGGGGGCAGACCTGACATGGTATTTATACTGTCAGGGGAAATTTGGCCAGGGCATAGGGGACTTTCCCTTACTCTTTTCAATAGGTGTCATGGAATCTTTTACATCCACCTGAGCTACCACCAACTGAAGCAGATGGGGGCTTGATTTAATGTCTCATCTGAAGGACGATGCAGTCAGCAGTGCAGCACCCCCTTATGCTGCACTGCAGTGTCAGTAATCAATCTGTGTGGTGTGGGAATGGAACCCATAACCTTCTGCATCAAAAGGCAAGTGTGTTAGCTGTTGCACCTTTGACACTGACACAAAATACAATCACAAGTGCCGAAAGTAAGCAAAAGCAGTAAAGTAAAAAAAAAAAAATGATATGTTGTGATAAATTAATATATACAGTACTATTTATGGAATACAAGAATTTAAAATTTGATTGAACACTGCTAAAAAATAATTGCCTCTCACAGCATATAGTATAAATGGAGAGTTTACTTAAGCCTCATATGTATATACAGCATGGATTTCTGCAACAGTATGGCAAAGACAGGGTATAATTTTTGCTGGCCATAAAGGGAACAACATAAATTAATGGATATGGACTACAGGACTTCATTTCACAGACTGTGTATGTATATATACCTATATGACTAAGGATTCTGTCTTTAACTTTACAGAGATAAATACGGTGTACATATGGAAAAATGTATGTGAGTGCATGTGTGTGTGTGTGTGTGTGTGTGTGTGTGTGTGTGTATGTAATGTGCTAATACTTGTCTATGACTAAGAATTCTGTGTTTAACTTTAAAGAGATAAACAATGTGTACACATGGAAAAATGTGTGTCTGTGTGGGTGTGGGTATAAGGTCATAACAGTATATTGCACAGGACTGAATGCACATGTATTACTTCACGACCAAGATTCTTTCATTCTGACATTTAAATTACAAAATCAGCACTCTAAACCTCAATCATGCACCACGAAATGTTTGTTGCTCCTGTGACAACATTAAAGACTTAATGTCAGCATGAATATAATCACAGACCTCTCTACATCATTCTACACAGTATGGACTTTTACAAGGAAAAAAAAAAACAGGACATTTATTGTATTCAAGTGATATTATGTTGAGTGTCACTACCACAGCTACAGTCATTTGCAAGGAAGTTGCAATCTGCTTTGAAGGTAGAATGTTTCCAGTATGATGAACTCTTTATTACAAATAAGATGCAGTCAAGAGTTACAATGTTATGAAAAGACAATAATGCTGTAACATTATCACACTGCTAATATTGTGGGTCATAATAAACTTTCACTGTACATTACATGTACTATAATAGATTACCCTTGATATCAATTATATTCATAATACCAGAAAATGTTTCAAAGAAACCCAACTAACCTTGAGACAGAAATTTAAGTTACTTGGGTGAGCAGCGATACTGAGAAGGGTTAACTTGTATGCTTAGTGACTCCACAACCTCCATTGTTTTTGTCCCAAATTGCAAATGAAACAGAAATATATTTAATACAATTTGTGCACCATTCAGATGCAGCTATGAGCCACAGGTCATACACAAGTATTCAAGTGCTCTCACAATGATATACACACACACACACACACACACACATAAACACACACACACACACACACACATATATATATATATATATACACACACACACACACACACATATATATATATATATATATATATATATATATATATATATATATACACACACACACATATATATATATATATATATATATATGTACACATATACAAGTATTGTAGGACATTTACATATTTACATTGGCCGAGTACTGTCACTCCTATTATACTAGTCTCCACTTTCACACCTTTTACATAGAGTTAGCCACTAACATTTACTGATGAGCACTGTTGCAATGAAATTATTTTCCTTCTCATCTCTATTCCTATAAAAAGAAAGCTGGCCTTTGGACAATTGATCATGCACCCACTAACTAGTCTCCTGGCTTTCAGACACCATGTTAATCATGGTTCACCAGCATTTCTGATTGAAACACTGTCTCTGACAGTGGGCTTCTTGTGTCATACTCATCTTCAAAAAAATCAAAAAGCAGAGCTGCACACAGCATTGTTCATTTTGTTAGCGTATCAAAGTAGTGAACCACCAAAATAGTAACAAATTTAAATGGTGCATAATTCCTAGTATTTATCAAAAGCTACATCTAACTCTACACTACCACTGTCTCCCTTACATAAAACAAGAGTTATGTCTCAAGTCATTCCAAACAACATAAAACAGCAAGACAATGTAATTACAACTACCTGCAATTGTTCTTCATTGATAATAAACAATAAAGTGTCAAAATGCAGCACTTTTGAACTTGTCTAACTGCACATAAAATAAACACATTCTGTAACCTAAAAGAAAAAAAAGTACATTTCATTTGTTTAAAACTCTCCTCTTTTCATAATGTGGAAAAGCAGCCTTTGTAATACCTAAACTTGGGTTATTTAAAGAGATGCAGGATGGCACACAACATATATATTTATCACACATTGTAAATCTGTCTGAGAAAACATTCACGCAGAATGTCACAAGGCCACAAGAGCAGAATCCAGTTTAAAGCTCACAGGATATACTATACAAGCTGTAAATGCAGGGATAATAATACCTAGTACTAATCGATAGAGTGGTTTACCAATTGTGCATGGATCACAAAGCAATATATTCCTGGTAAAGACAGTAAAGAAAATACCAAAGTAAACATGAAAAGAAGCCATCCTTTACAGCCATTACTATATATCTATTTAGCCATGTTTCTTTTTTTCCTTTGGAGCCAACAGGCATATACAAACTTTAGTATCAGATCAGTCATACTTAAAGTGTAGAGGCAGGGATAAAGTAAATAAAATACTAACAAAACACGGTACATCTTCATTTATACGTGTTCATCTAATAACCCATCTAATAAAACAGATATGCATGCCCTGAGAAGCAAAGCAACAGAGTTAAAAGGTCAGCTAAGAGAAAACATTCACTGATACATACTTACATGCATGCACACACACAGACACACCTATATATATATATATATATATATATATATATATATATATATATATATATATGTATGTATATATGCATATGTACATATATATATATATATATATATATATATATATATTTATATATATATATATATATAGTCACAATACCAGTAGATTGTCAGGCACCCTGTACAAGTTAAAACAGCACTGTCCAAAGCCAAGAATACAGCTTCTATGGGACCTGATAATATCCCTGGCTGTGTTCTACATGAACTACAGAGTGAACTGGCACCTCACCTGTGTGCACTATTCACAGCCTCACCTCAGGCTTTGTCCCTACTGAATGGTGCACTGCTACAGTCATCCCTCCCCACAAAGGAGGATCAACTACAGACCCTGGGAACTATCACCCCATTAGCCTGACGAGTCTGGTATGCAAAGCTATGGGATGCATCTTCATGGACCTAATAAACAAGGATATACAGAATGTCCAAACTCTGGATCCCACACAGTTTGGTTTTGTGAAGGGTAGATCATGCCTGCTCAACTTGCTCAACTTCTTTGAGTCAGTCACCAGAGCTGTGGATGAAGGTAAGGTGCTTCATACAGCCTACCTTGATCTGGCCAAGGCCTTTGATACCATTCACCACTCACTAATCTAGGCATCAACCCCTATATCACTAGGTGGGTTGCAAACTGGCTCACAGGTAGAACCACAGTGTTAAAGTAGCTTACTCCAAGTCAGACTGCCTACCAGTCATGAGTGGAGTCCCTCAGGGTTCGATCCTGGGTCCTCTCCTGTTTAGTATCTACTTCTCTGAAGTCCAGGCCAACACGAAGGGACTCTGGCTGACAAAGTTCACAGACGATTAAAAGTTGTGAGCTATTACTAACTCCCCAAGTGATGTTGACATCCTACAGAAAGTCCTTACTGAGACCAACAACTGGTGTTACAACCAAGGCTTTAAGCTCAATGCCAAAAAATGTGTCATTATCCCCTTTGGGAAAAACCCGATTCCCATGAATTACTACATCAATGGTAGTCCACTGAACACAGAAGCAGTTATAAGAGATATGGGAATACAAGTTGAAAGCAATCTCTCTTTTGATCACCACATTGCCACTGTGGTCAGAAAGTCCTTCTATGTGGAACATCTTATTACTGAGGGTTTTGCATCCAGGAAGAAAGAGGTCATTGTCTCCCTCTAATCTTCCCTCATTAGGCCAATCATTGAGTACAATGCCCCATTTGGCATGTACCTCACTAAACACCTGCAACAACTGGAGAGGCCGCAAAAGCACCTCACAAAGAGGATCCTAGGCCTTAAACATTTGCCCTATATGGGCAGACTCAAAAAACTCCAACTATTCTCTGTCTTGACTTACAAAGCCATGCCTGACCCAGCTCTGTTAGAAATGCTACATCTAAAGAAATCCCAATCTCTCTGCACCACACACTCCAGAAACCTCATCCTCATTACCACAATCAACAGAACATGCTGGAGGGACAGGTTCATTACCCAGACACTGCCCATGCTATGGAATAGACTTCCCATACATGTCAAGCAGAGCACCTCACCGGCCCTCTTCAAGAAAAATCTTGATGAGTGGATGGGGGATAGAAAATTCACCACAGGGATCTCTCCAGTGGCTTTACTAGACAGAGGCACTGGGAACTAAGGTTGGGTGGCACGATGCCAGGATAATCCTATGGCTAGGCTTGTAAAGGCTTCAGGGCCATTAGCCTAGCACACACCTATGAACCTATATATATATATATATATATAAATAAATACATATATATATATGTATATATATATATAAATAAATATATATATATATATATATATATATAAATATATATATATATATATATCTATATATATATATATATATATTTAAATATATATATATATATATATATATATAAATATATATATATATATATATATAAATATATAAAATGATAAATGTACAGGCACCCAAAATAGATTACCGAATGCTTAAAAAAGCGAATGGTAATTAATCGACCCTATGTAAGTGAAAGCTTACAATGTCGAACTGTCACAACAGAGATTTTTTTCCCCAAGGCAAATCGCTGTTCCAACAAAAAAAATACACCCCCTACTTAAATATATCAACTCCGAGAAGTAACGAAGCGGCCACGCAAATTCTTTCCCAGGGAAAGAATTAGCTTAAAAGCCACTTAGATATTTTGCATTTTCAGTCTTTTAAGTTCGACCAAGATGCATTTGAAAGAATGCGTCTTTGGTTTTCTAATAGGAACCATATATATATATATATATATATATATATATATATATATATATATATATATAAACTGGGTCTACTTCAAAGGATCGAAATTTCACAACATTGAACATCTGATCTATGAAGACCAGATGACTGAAGTTTTGAAATATCAAATCATGTGAATGGAGATCGCCGTACACTGCAGAAAGGGAGATTTGCCATTCTCTTCACTGTAGTGCAATCTCAGAGCTGGTATATTTAAGTAGCAAGGGGTGTGGGGGTGCACAGGGCTTTGCCCCCTGCAAAAATGTGAAATCAGAGGATTTCAGTTGTTAGAATTATTTTTCTTAGGTTCGATATTTTACAACTTCAATCATGTGGTCTTAGATGTTCAGAGGTTTGATGATGTAAAATTTTGATCCTCTGAAGTAGACTCATATATATATATATATATATATATATATATATACATATATATATATATATATATATATATATATATATGTAAATATGGGTCTAGGACACATGCTCGACTAGCATATGTCCGAATCACAAAACATCGAACACACATACAAGAAAGCGCTTAACATCAAAAAGCGTTTCCATGTATGTGTAGTTCAAAAAAAAAATCTATGTTTCTGCAGGGGGGCTTTGCCCCCCCTGCATCCCCCACTTTATTATTCTCACTCTAAGATCACACTACAGTGGGGAAAAGGGAATTTTCCCTTACCTGCACTGTAGTCCGATCTACAAAACAGGCACACTTGTCGATGTTAAGCGCTTTCGTGTATGTGTGTTCGATGTTTTGTGATTCGGACATATGCTAGTCGAGCATGTGTCCGGATCCCATAAATATGTGTGTGTGTGTATATATATATATATATATATATACATATGTATATATATATATATATATATATATATATATATATATATATATATATATATAAATATATATATATATATATATATATACACATAATACACACACACACACACACACACACATATATGTAATACATATATGTTTAAAACTCTGTGTGTCTGTGTGTGATGTGCCTGTATTACAGTGGTCTGGATGGTAATGAAAGCTTATATAACTATTTCAGCTCCTTTCTTTTCTTCCTGTCAGACACAAATATTTAAGCCCCTCCTTTAACACTGTCCTCAAAACAAAATAACCTGTTACTTATTGAAAACTAAACAAAAGCTCCCCCTTTACAAGGATTTCTCATCAGAACATTGAAGTTGTGTGCGTATGTGTACCAAAGTCTCAGTTCCCACTTCACTGGAGCTAATTATCAAATGCCAGGAAAATGGCGACCAAGAAGTGGAAACAATTAGGTTACACCTTCATTTACAGAATTTATAAATTCTGTCAGTGTTGTGTGTCAAAAAGATATGTTTATTATTAAGATGAAAATAAACAAAATAACCATAGGCTGTAATTACTGAATAAAATTAAACTTATTAATAGAAAAATAATAACCAGTGTTCTGAGATCGGTTTATACAGTTGGCTGTTTAATGAGTTTTGGTAATATATATAGTAAGAATTGATGTAGACAGTGTGTAAATAGTTACTATTCCATTATGATAGCATGTTTGCTCCTGTATATAAAATTTCAATAAAAGTATTGGCATTGTTATAGAACAGTAACTCTCCAGATGCGAAGTAGCAAGTCCCACCTAAACCCCACCTACCACCCAACACCTGGTGACATGTTCAAATAATGAATGAATATCCATAGTGATGTCTTCACCAGCCTCATGAATATTCATCAGGTATTTGCATGTTAGCTCAAGGGGGCACTACAATTCAATAATGGTAAAGAAACAGCACTGTAACTACAACTACTACTAATGGAAGACACAGTGTACAATGGTAGCAATGCGCTGTCCATAGCTTTATAGGTTCATAGGTGTGTACTAGGCTAATGGCCCTGGAGCCTTTACAAGCCTATTCCATACGATTACCCTGGCATCGTGCCACCCGAACTTAGTTTCCAGTGCCTCTGTCGAGTAGAGTCACTGGAGTGATCCCTGGGGTGAATTTTCTATTTCCCATCCACTCATCCAGATTTCTCTTGAAGAGGGCCAGTGAGATGCTCTGCTTGACATGTATGGGAAGTCTATTCCATAGCATGGGCATCCACTGGGTTATGAACCTGTCCCTCCAGCTTGTTCTGTTGATTGTGCTAATGAGGTTGAGGCCTCTGGAGTGTATAGTGCGGAGGGATTGGGATTTCTTTAGATGTAGCATTTCTAGCAGAGGTGGGTTAGACATGGCTTTGTAAGTCAAGCAGAGATCGCCTCTAAGTAGGTGATATGAGACAGAGAATAGTTGCAGTTTTTTGAGTCTGTCCATACAGGACAAGTGTTTAAGGCCTAGGATCCTCTTTGTGAGGTACTTTTGCGGCCTCTCCAGTTGTTGCAGGTGTCTAGTGAGGTAAATGCCAAATGGGGCATTGTACTTGATGATTGGTCTAATGAGGATAGAGTAGAGGGAGACAATTGTTCTGTTGATTGTAGTAATGAGGTTGAAGTCTCTGGAGTGTATAGTGCGGAGGGATTGGGATTTCTTTAGATGTAGCATTTCTAGCAGAGGTGGTTTAGACATGGCTTTGTAAGTCAAGCAGAGATCGCCTCTAAGTAGGCGATATGAGACAGAGAATAGTTGCAGTTTTTTGAGTCTGTCCATACAGGACAAGTGTTTAAGGCCTAGGATCCTCTTTGTGAGGTACTTTTGCGGCCTCTCCAGTTGTTGCAGGTGTCTAGTGAGGTACATGCCAAATGGGGCATTGTACTTGATGATTGGTCTAATGAGGGAAGAGTAGAGGGAGACAATGACCTCTTTCTTCCTGGATGCATTAAAACAGAAGGTTGTTATGCGGAATGCATACCTCAACTGTCTCCAATTTATCCTGATATTGTTTAGTAATTTAATGTTCTGGGTTCCGCCAGAGACAGATTTTATTACTTTGCCTTATTACACATTTTACAGGGCTAAGGTTAGGGTTAGGGTTAGGATTGGGTTGTTAGTGTTAGGCCTAGGATTAGCTTTAACCCTAACCCTAGCCCTAATCCTAAGTGGCCTGTTGGCTCTGTAAAATGTGGACCAAGGCAAAGTAAAAACATATGTCTCTGACAGAACCCATGTGTACAGCGGTGATTTCAATATCTGTCAATCAACTACTAATGTATGCATGATGACAGTGTCAAATCTGTATGCAGTCAATCATGCATTATTTGCATACAACATAACGGCCATTGGCATGTCAGTCATGCAAGCCACGCCCACTTCTGCAAAGACTGATCAGGGAGGTACTGTTCTACAACAATGCCAAAATATTATTTAATGAAAAGGAATTTAAGAAGTATTTTTCCCTTTAAGATTTGCAGTCTGTTGTCTTCAGAGACATTGCAACAGAGTGTCTTGTTACGACAAACACTGCACAGTGTTGGCCAGTCTAAACATTTCAGCTGGAATCCAACAATATGCATAATGGCAGGCTCTGGGGCTTATCAATCCCTGTTGGTGCTTCAACAGAGCTCTGCTGTATGTGAAAAATATCACTTGTGAGAAATTAAATAAATAAATAGAAACAAATATGCGCTATTAATTTTAATTTTGAGTCTCAAACATTGTGTGCATATATAATATAAGTAATATATATGCATATGTAGCATACATGCACATATATATGATATGTATCATTGTAGTATGTGTTTTATGCATATGTCTATATATATATATATAAACAGACACATAAACATACATAAAAACATATATCAATACATATAACACCCAATAATTTGTCACTGTGAATCTATAAGGCTGTTGTTCCAATGCAAAACGTTCTATCTACAGCTTGACTTAGTTACAGTGTTGTTACTAGAATATTACGTACAGCCTGTATAGTACTCTGCAAAGCTGAAAAAAATGTGCAGTGTCAAATAAATTCAAACTACAAAACTGGAAAACAGGCCCTTTTGTTAGTGGCATTTTCAGTGGCATGTGTGAGAAACTTTTTTCATGCAATAACTGGAAGCCTTCTGTTGTGTGTTTATATGGCATACCAACCATGCTTACCAATAATTTTGGAATGTGTTCATTCAGTCATACTTCTAAAAGGTAGAAAAAATATTTTTGTTTTGGGTATGTGTTGGAATGTAGTGCAACCTGTAGTCTGGATGTTATCAATTATCATTTCAGTATGTAGGTACCTTAGTACATCATCAGAGATCACGCTCTGAAGTTCCCAAGTAGCACTGATTGTTGTGTTTAAAAAAGTATTAAACTCCCACCAGGTGTCTATGTGTGTTTTGGGGGAAGGGGTTACTGAGAGTAAAAGATCCAGCTTCAGTCCACACCCTTTAAGTTGTAAAGGAATCCCTACCTTGTCAGAGATAAACAATAATTTGTGTATGAATTAATTACATGTCCACTTCCCCCTAGCTCAAGGGATACTGCAGTTAAGGCTCTGGACATCATCGAGTTTTGTTATGGTTACACTGTCATCTCTCTTGCTCCTCCCACTGAAAGTACCAACCGCAACAGTACTGCCGCCAAGTTTCCAGCAGGACCACTGGGAAGTAGAAGAGAGCCCTGCATCACCCCTCCCTTGTGCATCTGCAGGCTGCAGCAGCACTCTTACCTTGGATACTCTGCAGGTGGAGCCTCAGGCAGTTCCTCAGCTGCAGGTCGCTGATCCGTTCCACCTGTTTATAAATTTTATTGAAGTTGGTCCGGATGCTTTCGTGGCGTCTGATCTCAGCCCGGATGGCCGACGAGGTCAGCTGCTTGTTGGGGACTGTCATTGTCTCTTGCTCTCCTGCATCCCGCTATGCGAGTGCTCCTGTTGTCATCCCCATTCCATGCTTATCGTGCCAAAAACTTTAAAAACGTAAACTTTATGAAATTAGCTCCCGATCCCAAACGGTATGTTTTCAGCGCAAGACAACTTTTTTTCCTTTTATGACACCAAAAATGTTTCTCTCTGTGGTTCTGCTGCACTTCCTGATTTCTGTCAGTTTCAAAATGCTTTGCAATAGCGAAGCCCCATAAAAGTGAACATGATAACGTCACGCAAGGTGCTGTTTCTAAGTCTTGATGGTGATTTCCGCCTCTGTAACCAATACTCGGTGTCTGTGAGAGCTCTGAATCCTGCTTGTGAATTGTATTATTGCAGTTAGTAATAACAGCAGCACGCCTCTCAAGTGTCATTGATACAGCCATCATCTTTTTAAAAACCTCACCTCATTTACATACCTCTCAACTGTCCAGATTTTAGCAGAAGGTCCAGAACTTGCTTCACATTTTAGCCTATTCCTTATAAAATTTCTGGTTTTCTGGCAAATCACTGAGGGGGACTGAGGTCACGAAATAATGAAATACATTTGAGTTTCAGACTTCAAATCCTTCAGAAAACGTATGTTAACGCAAACTCTGTTACTAGGGAAACTTTCTATGTTTATAAGATTAGTATTTACAATCTGTAATTATTTTTGGGCCTTTGTCCCCCAATTTTGTCAAGGCTTTGTCCAGATTTCTTGTACTAAGAGGCATAGCCAGTTTTAGGCACCCGCGAACCCTGCGGTCGCTGGGGGCCCCCAGGTCCTGGGGGGCCTCCAACCACTGCAACTTATGTTATCTTGATATTTTGTAACATGTCTGTCAAACCAACTAGTACAGCAAGCTTGTATACTTAAACCAGGTAAGTAACAATAACTTCTATTTATCTCCTTCAAAATTCAAAGATCTTTAGCTATAGTAACAGAATTTTGTCAAGTAACAAACTTTACAATTTCATTAAATATTTTACCAATGATATAATGCTCCAGCCTAGTTAAACCCTATTGGTGGACATCCTCTTCACTAAAATTAACAACATGGCCAGCTTTAATAATTGTGGCTGCAGGGGGCGTCTTAATCCTTAATCCTCATTGACTGTGTGGGGGCCCCACAAAAACTGCTGTTGGTTGGGGAAAAATGAGGAGAAAAAAATGTATTAATTTTCAGTTACACTCTTTAACCTGAACAGGACTGTAATATGACCCTGTTAGGACAACGCTGTAATGAACATAAGCAGAGTAAGCACTAGAGAGATCAGCAGCCCAGGGTGACCGATCTCAGTGCAAACTGTGGAGTTTAAGAGCTGATGCTTCTAATCTTCAGGGATGGTATCTTTTTCAGGAGTTTTATACATACTGGCAGAACAACTGATACTATAACTCTCAATGTCTTTACTGAAGAATTCTGTTCAGTGATAAAAATAACAGCATAATAAAGTCTCAAAATGAGGAACACATTTTATATATTACTCTAATTCACTTAAAAAAGTTACTAGAATAACACATTTTGCATCAACATGCATTTTTTTAGACAATAAGTGCAAAACTCTGATTACTTGATTTAGTGTGACAGAGTAAAATTATGAGACAAAATCAGGAATATCTGTGAAATCAGGGTAGTGATAGGTATTAATTTACTACTTACTGAGGTAAATAAAATTGTCTTATCCCTGTTGCTGTTTGATGACTGCTAAACAGCAGTCACTGATCTTGTGTAGCAGTACTAGTGTTGTACAATGTACTTGCTGAAATAAGTAGAAAATTAACATTGCTGTGATGTGTGAGTGTGTGTGTGTGTGTGTGTGTGTGTGTGTGTGTGTGTGTGTGTGTGTGTGTGTGTGTGTGTAAAATATCACTGATTTTTAGAAATGCATACATCCAATAATGCCGGAACACACAAGTTATTCTTCAGGGTATCAATAAAAATGTAGCTAACAAGTGATTATATTTCAGAAGTAAGGCATAATGTATGTCATAGGCATTCAGACACTTAGATCTCTTAGGTATTGGGTGGCCTCCACTCCCTAGACTGTATAAATAGATACAGGGGCTCCCTTAATTATCCTTGACTGTGGTGTGGGGACCCCCAAAAAGTTGTTTTTGGTTGAGGAAAAATGAGGAGAAAAACATGCTTTCATTTTCTGATTGCACTCCTGAATGGAGTTATATGATATGACCCTGGTAGGATAAAACTGATAATAGCCTCTGTCCTCAACCACAATCATTCTAAAACATCCCTGCTCAGATGTTTGTGCACAGAAATTTACCGTAGGTTATGAGGGTGCTGGGGTTTGCGTAGTCATCATTTCCTTTACTTTTCTAACAGACCTCAGAGGTATACAAAGAAAGTTACTTTGGCTCCTGTTGGGGCAGTGTACTGCCCGGTAGCAGCAAAGTAGAATACATTATTGCAGTCATTATTTATTTTCACTTTCCTCACAATCAAACATCAGACACATATACAGCTGGTTGCCTTTGGGGTTAGGATCGAAGAGTAAGTAGGCATGCAATGTACATGTATTTCAGCAGTCACTTGAAATACATGACTGTGGCCATTTGAACCTCTGCTTTCATCCCAGTCTAACACCTGAGGGTTGCATAGGCAGTGACTGTCTTTTTGGGAATATTAAATGTCAGTAACTGTAAATGTCCCTTTGTGAGATGGGCCAACACAGTGTGGTATGTATGCCTGTTGTAATAAGATCATTGCAGCTACAGGTCAGTCTGTGTGTACTACTCCTAAAAGCCTGCAGCATGAACTAAAAAGATGGATAGAAGTAGTGGCAGTAACAGGGTGATACTTAGACTGAATGTGGCCAGGGGGCCCCCAACTTGACATTTGCTGGGGGCCCCTAAAATGTTAACACCGGCCCTGTTAAGAGGTAGGATTACCACCTGTCCCTCTTTGCGAGGGACAGTCCCACTTTGGGCAGTTGTGTCCTGCAAAAAAAAAAAAAAACTAAAACATGACAAATGTCCTGAGATTTTAAGATAAAATGTATTTCTTAAGTTTTCTTTAATAGCTGGATAAAACAGTTATTTTGTGTCTGAAACACATAAATGTTATATGAAATAGCATAATCACCAAAATGCTACAAAATAAGCTTTTATTTTGGCAAAAAAAGTAAAGTTCTGTCCTTTGTACTGGCCTTGGGTATGTTTTGTCCTGCAAAATCTCACATTTTTACGAAAAATGTCCCATTTTGGGCATTTCAAAAGGTGGCAACCCTACTAAGTGGTTGAGAGGTATGCAACCTCATTACAACTGAGAAGGACTGGAATCGCCAAACAAAAGCTGAACCTACTTTGCAGTAACAGTTATAGGGCCAGTGAGTTTAAAAGAAGTCTACAAGGAAAAAATAACAGCGATACAGTGAAGCCTAAAAGGCACACATCAGACACATCTGTGAACAGTTAAAATGTAAGGGGGCGGAGCCAAGATGTCAGAGTTAACAGCTCTTTTTTAGAGCTCTGTAGTTTTTTTATAAATTCTGACTGGAAACATTACAATATTATTATATTTTTATCATAGCATTTCCTAAATACATTTTCTATAAAATTCTAAAGTTTGAAGCCTCTTTGAAAAAATTCCTGTCAAATTATTTAAGTGAATGAGATCTTATATACTGAAAGATGAGCAACTAAAAAGAACAATCATACAGAACTTTCTATTAAGAATTACTTCACATAACTACAACTCTTCAAGATTTGTCTATTAAAATAGCTAGATTCCAGGAAAATCTGCCTGAAGTTAAGAAAAATAGTCTGAAACAAACTAATATCTAAAGATATGTTTCAACAACTACAGTCAAAAGTTTCGGACCCTGAACATGCACTATCTGACACTGATAATAGACTCAAACAAAATGAATCTCAAACAGAAGCATTAAGAAAACACAATTCCTGGCTAATGGAAAAAATGGATGATCTAGAAAATTGAGAGAAGGAAAAACTTAAGATTCTTTGGTTTACCAGAAAAAGCAGAGGGAGATGATATGGTCTCTTCTTTGTCATCCTGGATTCCAAAGGTACTTAATTTACAATGAAAAAAAATGAAAGAAATACAGTGAAGGCTGAAATAAAGTTGTGGCAGAGCACAATCCACACAGGAGTCCGAATAGTGGTGTCCGAGATGTATTGGTGCTTCCTGGTACCTTACCTACAAGCCTTCAAAGGGAATACATTGTACAGCAAAACATCTCATTTTATACTGAATCTTAATTGTTTCATTATCCAATTAATTAACTAACATAATTGATATGACTGAACAAGCAAGTGTAGGAACAATCACAGGAAAAATAGTAGTAAAAAATGATCTTATAAAAATACAGAATTGTCAAGATTGCTGGAATTTAAACAATATTATTTAATTCTTGATTTAAACCTTTGGGAAACAAAGTACCATAATTAATTATAAATTTTGTTTCCAGCTGTATCAGTTCTTTAAGATAATCATCTCCCTGTTTGCATGAGGGCTGTGCCAAAATACAAAAAAAAAACTGACATCAGAACCCCCATGAGCTGTGTGAAAATGATGGGCTACTGGATTATCAAACCTCTTCTTTCTAATGTCCCCTAAATGTTCCAATATACGACTTAGCCATTCTCTTTGTCTGTCCTATATACCAGACTATATATGGTTGGTGTACACCCACACCCAATTATATAAACCACCCCACATGATCTGCAATTAAAATTGTTAATTTTCCTGTGATTGTTCCCATGCTTGCTTGCTCAGTCATATCAATTATGTTAGTTAATTAATTGGATAATGAAACAATTAAGATTTAGTATAAAATGAGGTGTTTTGGTGTACAATGTATTCCCTTTGAAGGCTTGTAGCCGAGGTACCAGGAAGCACCAATAAATCTCAGACACCACTATACCCCTATGTGGATTGTGTTCTGGCACAACTTTATTTCAGCCTTCAGTGGATTTTTTCATTGCATTGGTTTGCTTTGGAGTTTTTTGCGGTACTTAATTTACAAGAATGCTTCTCTTATGGAATAGAAAGAACACATAGGTCAATTGGGAAAATGCCTACTTCTTGTCCTTCAGCCAACGTAGATGTATTATAGTAAAAGTTTTATCCTGTTTAGACAAAGAATTAGTATTAAAATCTGCCTGGTCAAACCCTCCAGTATAATATGGTCAAGCAACTATTAGATTTGACAATGACTATTCGTCCAAGACTATGGAGCTTAGGAAGAAACCTTGGCCAGTAATTTAATCTAATTAAACAGAGCAACATCAAAGCTGAGTTAGTTTTTCCTGCAAAAAATAAGACTACAATTGTCTTCTGGCACTAGAATTTTCTCCATTAAGCCGCTGTGGTACAGCGGTAGCATTGTTGCCTCACAGCAAGAGGTTCTCCTGTTCAATTCTTGTCTGGAGTGCTTTCTGTGTGGAGTCTGCATGTCCTCCCTGCGGTCGAGTGGCCTCCGAAAGACATATGTGAATGGGCGTGCCTTCGCTGAAGGTTGGGCGTCGGGCTGGCAACTCGGCACCATAAAAAATCTACTGCCAATCATTAGTGGATCGGAGTTCCGCTGTGGTGACCCCTAACCGGGAAAAGCCGAAAAGGCAAACAACAACAACTGAAGAAGTGCTTTCTTTTATTAAAAATAATAACATTGTTTGTGTTTTAGAAGATATGGACTGGATAGCTTCTACTTCTAAAAGATCATCAGAAAAAGACAGTTGCTTTGATGTAAAAAAAGAAACAAACAAAAACAGACTTTTCCAAGGATGACTCAAACAAAAAATAATATGGACTTATTTATGTGATATGTTTTACTTTTTTACTTTAGTATTAAAAGTGATATCAATTCATTACAATACCTCCTTGTCACATACAACATAGTTTTTATTTGTTCTTCATTTTTTTCTGACAATTCATATAAAGTTAGCATATACAGTTATTAGAATAATTTTAAATTAATTATACTTAAGTTTATTTTCCTTTCCTCTTCTTTCATACTAATATATTCATTCTCATTCTATTTTTCCCTTTTCCCACTTTTTTTTTTTAGATTTAATAAAGAGATGTAAGTCATTCCTTCTTGTGTTTTTCATAAAGGGGAGGGAGAGGGAAGAGACACTTTGGTTTTGTTAAAGTCTCTTTAAACACAATCCCAGTAAAATGAGTAGTAGAGGTGTTTTATTTAAAATGCTCTTGGTGCTTATCCCCTGCTTTTCATCTCTAGATGATTACTTATGAGATGTATGTGTTTCAGAACTTGCTTGATTGTTTATATACTTTCTTTTGGGATTGGGAAGAGTGGCTGCTTTTGAAGGGTTCATGCTGAATTTTGTGTATGGGTAATGTAACTGCATCTTGTTGAAGAGAGACACTGTTTTGTTTTAGATTGTCCGGTATGGCAAGATGATGAAAATAAGAGATATTGATGTGAATTTATTGGGACCAGAGTATCTCTCACTTCGGTGATTAAGAGAGTGAAAACAAATATACTGAAGTTGTGTTTATGTTTTTTATTTATACTTTGTTTTGATAGCAGACCTGATTTGAAGATGACTTAAGCTCTGTGGAAGGTGTCATTAATAAGTTTGCACTTACGGTGCCAGTTATTAGTTGTGCTGAGAATAAACATTTATTTTCCATTGCTTGCATCTGACATTGAATTTGAATAAAGCTGGTGAAGCTTTTTGTACTTAACTCAAGAGAGATTGCTTCTCACTTAATTGTTTTTGTTTTAGAAGTGCATCTGAGGTTCAGATATTGTAGAGGGGGAGTAGCTTCTCTCAAAGCGTATTCTCATAGATTCAAGCTTTTGCTAAAGTTCTGAACTGTCTCTTTGTCGCATTGGTGGTCTTTAATGTTTATTGGACTAGGTATTTCATTGTTAAGGCTGGAAATAATGAGTACGCACTTCATTTATTAACATTTATGAGATATCATGTACTATCATCCTTTCCTGTTTTAATTCTTTATTTTGTTCTCTTGTTTTTTAAGGGTGAATGACATCATTTCCTAAGTATATAACAAATTCAGCACAGTACATATTTTATGGTCTCTCTTTTCACTATCACCAGACAGGGCTTTGACAAGTCACTGCTTTTACACACTGGAGATGATAGTCAGATTGTACATCCCTTGTCTTAAAAGGGGTCAGGGGGCTTCATATGTTTTACCCTTCCTCATCTCTACCACAGTTAATATTCTTATGGTAGTAGGTTTGGGCAACAATGTACTTGTACTCTCTTTATCCTTATTAGTTAGCTCTCTTATAGAAGAATGTGATGGTGAATCTACCACTGTAAAAACTGAATTACATTTATTTGTTATTATTGCTTAGTTGACCAGAGTAGTCTGACAAGGCTGTTTATGGCACTTGATGCTCATTTACTACCCCTACTAAAATGGCGTTAATCTGTTTATGTCTTACTATATTTTTAAGTGGACTACATTTTATTCAGAGGTAAAATTTCAAAAACTGTTTGTAATATTGTGTAAAAACATAATCCTTCACTCTGAAAAAGATATATTTTTAAGAAGGATGATGTCATTGTGGAATAGTTCTCTTTCTATGTGCAGGGGGGGTTGAGTTTATTTTTTACTTTAAAATTCTTTTGCATGATTCTGATGTGTGACTTCAAATTTAGAAAGTTTTTTAAAATGCATTACAGAAAATATTCTTTTTTTAATAGCTTGGGACTTCGATTGCCTAAGTAGCTGGTCAACAGCTTTTCTGTCTGTTTTAATTGACGAGATTGAAAATCACAGCAGATTCTACCATGTGGGTAACTTAGAAAAATAAGTAAATAAATAAATAAATAATGTGCAGTTTGCAGTGCTGGTACTATTAGAAACCTTCTGTAAAGCAACATGTGATTTATACAGAAGTGCACACAAAGTACCATACAATAGATCCAGCTCATGCACAATAGGTTGCTGTCTAGTGAATATTCCTGCATTTATATAGCTATATACAGACCATGTTACATTTCAGGTTATTGATATATATATATATATATATATATATATATATATATATACACATATATATATATATATATATATATATATATATATATATATATATATATATATACATACACACACACACACACACACACACACACACACACACACACACACACACACACACACACACGCATTACAAGGGAATACAGTACATAGCACTGCAATTTATTGGAAATAGTAACAGGCATGCAAGAGTTTAAAATAAGCCATACATCATTTAGAATTACTGGGATTATCATGATAACTGCACACTCCATGTCACTTGTCCAAGGGTAGTAACTCAATTGAGTCACATAGTATTAGTAACAAATCTGGTTAATTTACATAGCTCACAACTCATGAACAACTAGTGCAGTACTAGATGGACACTTTGATCCTGCACCTCCTGTTTAGTTTACGTTATGATGAGAAATTCCAGAATGCTCATAGATAGCTGACTACTCCCAAGTTAAACAGTATAACAACAATCAATATACTGGTAGTGTTGCCATATTTCATGGGTCAATTTAGGAATACTGTATAATTGTTAGAAAACTTTGATAGTTGGTAAAACTCATAGTTGTCTATCTTGTGTGTTTTAGTTTAGATTCAGACATGCTTTGAATCAGACATTGAACTGAGGCCCCTTATGCTCAACTTAGTGATGGATTAGGTAGATGTAAACATCCCATTATACATACCAAAAAGAATAGGTGAATGCCCTGATATCTTGGACAAATTGTCCCTTCTTAATATAAATCTCATCTTGCATTTTTCCCTGAAAAAAAAGGCTACTAATCTAATAAGACTAATAAGAATAAATAAACTAAATAAGTACAGTGCTGGCCATTGTTTGTTAGAAAAGTGTTTTTTTTTTAAAAAAAAAAAAAGAAAAAAGGAGAAAATAACGCTTTCCTGTTGCATACTCATATGTAGTTGACATTATATGTTCACTTTCTTTTGCATGCTGAAGGAGATACTGGAATTTTATATGTACTTTTGTCACTGTGGCACAGTAGACGATAAGCAATGAATGGGAGGGATACATGGGTGTTTTAATGAACAAACATGATATGATATACTACAATTCCATGTATGAGAATTATAGGTTCCTTACTTTTTCTTCTGTCACTTACACAATAAATATTAGTTCACTTAGATGCAATGATGCTAGACAAGAAGAAATAATACAAGGAAGAATTACGCTGAAATTTGTGGAGACTGATATATCATTTAGAAATAAATATTAACATAAAAGTAATGTAAGATAAAGTTACTCAATAGATTTTCACTTGGATGATAGTGCTGTATATGTCTGTGTTAACATAATACAAGTGTAAAAGTAAAATGGCACATCTCTATCACATTAAAAGTATTATATTTAAACTGTGTGGAATTGAGAGAAAGGAGGGAAAGGAAAGAGCAATCCTTTTTTTAAATAAATGAATGGAGAGGAACAAAAAGGGAAAAGGAGGAAAAAGGAATTATAAATTATTTGTATTTTTCTTAGAAATGAATACTATATTCATTTGTAAATACATCAATATAATTATATTATAATTAATCTGTATTTAATCAAGGCTTCTAAGAGAAAGAAAATAGAATAGTTATGATAATTTATACATAAAAAAAAATATATATATATATATATATATATGGTTTAACATTACAACTTCGCCGTGCAGTTGCACGGCTATGAAGTATTCGAACAACAGATTATTGAATACTTCATACTTCGGCAGGTTATGTGAGTGAACGGTATTATTGCGATGGACTGTGCATTTGCAATTATAACGTTCTCTCATGTAAGGGGATCGAGGTACAGTGCGGTTAGGGAAATACATCACTTTCCTCACTGAAGTGCGATCTTGGAGTTGGAATATTAAGTTAGGGGGGTGTGGAGGTGTGATTTTAGACAAGCTAGTTAGGGAGTTAAGGGAAGGGTGGGATTTGCTTTTAAGTGTCGAAAATGTTGTGAGCGACATTTTCGACATTAACAGCTGTTTTCTGACATTAGGAACATTCGGAATTGTGTACTATCGGCGGAACACTTCTCTAATAAGTACACTTTTTTTTTTCAAAATAATGATAGTATATATATATATATATATATATATATATATATATATATATATATATATATATATATATATATATATATATATGGGTCTACTTTGAAACATCTAAAACCCATAACATCGAATTTCATATCATCTAACACTACAAATCACAAGAAAATAACATCCCCTCCACATATAACAACACCAAACTACCAAACACACTTTTTACTACGTTTTTGCAGGGGGGCAAGCCCCCTGCACCCCCCATGCGGGGGGCTCTGCACCACCCATAAATTAAATATACCAACTCCAAGATTGCACTACAGTGGTAAAAAGTTAATTTCCTAACCCCACTGTATCAAGCCCCCTGCAGAAATGTAGTAAAAAATGTGTTTGGTAGTTTGGTGTCATTATATGTCGTTATATGTGGAGGGGATATTATTGTCATGTGATTTGTGCTTAGATGTTATGAAATTCAATGTTATGGGCTTTAGATGTTTTGGATTTTAGATGTTCTGGTCTCAATGTTATGAAATATACACATTTTATCTGAAATAAATTCCCAGAATACAGAGTTCTTACAATATGTTATTGGATTTATTTTTTTATTTTTTAGGTGCTGGGAAAGAGTTAGTCTAGAGATTTGGTTTTATCCGATGAAGACTAGGAAGTATAGTTATTCCATGTATAGGGTTTTAGGATTGAAACATGATTTATTGCAATTAGTTTTATCTGTTTTCTTTGTCTGAGACTCCTGTTCACCTATACATATTAAAATGCAAGCTTAACTGTAACATTATTAAATTATATTCTAAAATATGGATTTAAACTTATCATTAAATGTTAGTTTAAATAATGCTAAAAAAGAGAGCTTCTTCTTCTTTCGGCTTTTTCCCGGTTAGGGGTCGCCACAGCGGATCATCTGCCCGCTCATGATTGGCAGTGGAGTTTTATGGTGTCGAGTTGCCAGCCCGGTGCCCAACCTTCCACAGAAGGCACACACACACACACACACACACACACACACACACACACACACACACACACACACACACACACACACACACACACACACACACACACACACACACACACACACACACACACACTCACACCTATGGCCAATTTAGAGTGTCCAATTCACCTACTGCATGTCTTTGGGATGTGGGAGGAAACCAGAGCACCCGGAGGAAACCCATGCGACCACAGGGAGGACATGCAGACTCTGCACAGAAGGCACCTCAGCTGCGAATCGAACCGGAGAACCCCTTGCTATGAGGCGGCAATGCTAACCGCTGCACCACTGTAGCTGCCCAATGCTAAAAAAGAGAGCAAATTTACTAAAATATATAAAAATAAACAAAACACATGTTGTATTCCTTCAAGAGACACATTTTTCCTATGAAAATTATAATAAATTTTGGAATTTTAATAAGTATATGACCTTAGCTCATTTTTCTTTTAAACCTAAACAAAGAGGAATAACTATACTACCAAAAAAGAGATTCAAATGTCACAGATATTATTTAATCATGAAGAAAAAGAGGATTTATTTACTTTGATTATTATAAAGTACTGTGAAAAGATATGGACTTTGGTAAATGTATTCTAATTCCTAGGTACGGGGGTCAATTAGCCAAAAGCATCTTGATTTTATTATAAACAATTACAAGGGAAATTTAATACTAGCAGGTGATTTTAACTGTCTTTTGGATTATTCTGAAATTAATTCAGGTAGAAAATTCAATTTACTCCCTATTGCTAAATCTTTTAAAATATGGAGGGATTCTTTTAATATTAAACATACATTTAACTTTAAAGCTAAAAACTTTTTAGATTTTACCGATTATTTTTCCAAAGATAGTACTCAGTCAAGAGTGGATAAAATACTGGTTTCTCAAAATATTACATCTAAAATAATCAAATTTAATAGAGTACCTTGTTTTTTTTCAGATCATAATGCATTAATGTTAAATGTAGAAATAAAATTTAAAAGACTAACTTTTATTAATAAAATTCCATCATATATTACTAAAATGAAAGAATATAAAATATGGCTTTTAGAAGAGATATACAACTTTCTACTACTGAATGATACACTTGATTCTAATTTACAAATGGTATGGGACTCATTTAAAGCATATATATTAATGCTATGACACTCTCCTGGTACAAACATAAATTAAAAGAATAGAATAAAGAGTTGTTAGATATCTAATCAAAATTAAAGGAAAGCAAAAAAGAAAAAAAGAAAAGAAAAATAAAACAACTTAGAATATAATAAGAAAGAGATAAAAACTCTAAATAATACATATCATAAATAGCTGTCTCATAAAACTGAAATGACTTTAGAAAAAACTTATGATAACATCTTATTCAAGATCTCCTAGGCATTTAAAAATATAACAAAAATAATTAAATTTCAAACAAATAATAATAGTGTTAAAAATCTAATAAATCCCTTAACAAAAAAGTTAAATTCAGATGCTGGAGATATACTGGAAAATTTCAGAAACCATTATTCATTCTTAAATCAAAATGAAAAGACTGTATGAAAGGATTTATTAACAAATATTGATCAATCTTTAATTAATAAAATCACATCTTCACAAAAGCAAATTTTTAAAATCTATTTCTTTACAAGAAATCAATCAAAAAAATAAAAGTTATTAAATCCAATAAATCCCCGGGAAATTATGGTATAATACCAGAACTATATCAATTATTTCCTCAGACAGTTATTACAAATCTTTATAATGTTTTATAAAAGTACAACATTTAGTTCAAAAGCTGCCCTCATGGAATTATTCTCTAACTATGTAAATTATAAAAAAGGTAAAGATCCTCAGAAATGTTATTCTTATAGATCTTTATTAACCAAGTCCTCCGAGAGAAGGGACGACCAAGGCAGCATCAAACATAAATGAAAAAATATTCAGAGTTCCAAAAAGGATTCAACGAACACTGTTTATTAATGGGTAAGCGCTTTCACAAGAAACCTTTTCTTATTGATATTTGCAACCACACTGAGTACAAGGAGAACAACTGGATGATCATCCTTAGAGCTGATAGAGGAAGGGGTCTTAATGAACGTGTTACCATTAAGCCCCTACTTAAGAAAAGGAGGATACCAAAATGAGCCTTAATATGTCTTGGTTAATATGCTTTTTTAGTATGCATTTTAGTATGTCTTAGTATAGATTTTCAAGATGTCATGTATCTTTATCATACATAGTTTCATTTTTATTTGATTTTACAACATATTTAGTTATTGTATAGTTATATAGAGCTGTGTTATTGCCCTCTAAGTTTGGATGACATTGCCTTGAATAGATGCTTTTTCTTTTTAAATTTATGCACCATTTATGATGTCATGTTGTTTATTACGATTTGGTTCTGATTAGTGAATTTGAACTTTTAATGTAGTATATATGGTCTCTGTTTTTTATTGTGTAAGGAAGGTCTGATGAAGCAATTTCTTATGAAAGCGCTTACCCATTAATAAACACAGTGTTCGTTGAATTTTATCCTTTTTGGAACTCTGAATATTTTTTTGTTTATGTTTGATGCTGCCTTGGTCGTCCCTTCTCTCGGAGGACTTGGTTAATTTGTTTATTATTTTTGCAAGTGACGGGACGTTTATCCTGTGGGTTATCATTTGGTTTTGTACTATCTATAAAATCTTTATGTCTATTTTAGCTGATAAAATGAAATTAATTTTACCAAATATAATTACTTTAGATCAATCTGGGTTTATACATAAAAGACAAAACTTTTGACAACATTAAAAGAATAATAACCCTGATAGATGTGATGAATAATAAGTAAACAGAAGCTCTATTTATTAGTCTAGATATAGAAAAAGGTTTTGATTCATTGAATTGGGAATATTTATTTGAAGTATTGTATTTGTTTGATTTTCTCTCACAATTTATTAAAATGTTAATGATTTATAATAATAAAGCATATGTAAAATTAGGTCCATATACTTCTAATTTTATAAATTTAACAAAAGGAGCTAAACAAGGTTGCCCACTTTCTCCTTTATTATTTAATTTGAGATACTTGTAATTATTATAAATTCAAATACAAAAATTCAAGGTTTAGAGATTAGTCAGGAATATGTATCCAAAATAATGTTATTTGTTGATGATATTCTTTTAACCATTAAATTATTCTGAAACATTACAAGAACTTGATAAAATTATAAGAATTTTTCAACAGATGTCTAACTTAAACTGTAATAGTTCTAGATCTGACTATCTCCTCATTATTAAAAAATCAATATGCACAGACGATCATTTATTAGACAAAGAGTCTACTAATTTGTTATATCTGTGAATACATATTCTTAACAATACAGAAGAGACTGGAGTCCAAATGGAGAGATGATATGTCAGCAAGAAAATGAGAGTAGTATTGCTAAAATTGAATTCATCAGCAAGTCTTGGTGAGTGCCTTCACAAGGTATACCCTGTTTTACACAAAATCTCACCAAGGTGACACTGATATATAGACTGTATTTATATAACATATATCTTGGACAGAAGTAGGTCAAAAATTAAAAAAAAGATAGCTGGGTGAACAAGACTCAGGATAAAAAAGTGCCCAATCCCAGTAGGCCCACTATTGCCAGGACTGGAAAAAAATGTAAGTGCAGAATCCTCAAAACATGGAAACATCCCTACAATGAGGCCAGGCCAAGTGGGAGGATGGTCCTCCTTTTGTAGAAGGAAGTAGCAGTCAACAAAAATCACAAGAATTGATAGGCCAAAGAAGAGCCATAAAGACAATAAAGTGGACTAATGAGGATATGAAAAAAATATGTATTGTTACTATTATGCAAAAAGCCCATAATTCCAGACACCAGATATACAAAATAATTAAGAGAGAAATTACAGGAAATAAAAATACTTCCACAAGAAAAAGTGTCAGAAGCTTCAAATTAAAATGTTGATCTGTTTGGAAAAAGAAGCATCTGAGGAAGTGTAAAAATATAAACAACAAAACCTAGATATTTTTGAAAAGCATAAAAAAGAAATATGGACATGGGAAAGAAAGAGCGATTTGATATGGTGCAATATTTATGCAAAGGTGAGATCCAAATTAATCACGTAAGGAAGGCAGCTCCAAAGATATTCAAAGAGAAATGCAGGCAAAGGCATCCAGACATGGAAAATTTTGCAATAAAAAAATAATATCATCAAGAGGGAATGTAAAAGAGAAGATTAGTAAAGTAGAAGTTAAAAAAATAGAAAATGAAGTTATGGAGGGCCTGAAAAGTGAAGAATTTGGTGTAGAAGGTCTAACACAGGTTACATTACAGCATGATGGAACGAGTCCCCAAAGCAAAGAGAAACAGGAAGATCAGGGGACATCTGAAGAAGAAATATGAACATGTGAAAGAAAAAGGGATTTAATATTGTGTAATATCTATGCAAAGGAGAAAGCAGAACTAATCAACACAAAAAGAACACCACCAAAGATATTTGAAGTGAAATACAGGCAAAGGAATCCAGACATGGAAAGTTTTACAATACCAAAAATAAGGAAACAAAGAGGAAAAGTAGAAAAGAAGATTAGTAATGGAGAAGTTAAAGAAATAGAAACTGAGGTTATAGAGTACTTACCAAATGAAGGATTCCGTGCAGGGGCTGCTCGTGCTATACGACTGCAGGACTGCAGCCCTCCCACCTGTGAAATAAAGTCCCGCAGTCCCCTTAGAAAAAATAAAAAAAGAAAACAATTTGAAAATAATAAAAAAAAAAAATCTCGGACTGCACGCATGCGTGCTAAGTTCGTAGCCGACTAGAAGACCAAGCACGCATGCACAGGCATTCCTGAGCTCCAGACTGCTCAGTTAGACAGTCCGGATAGGGAAGGGAGTAAACTCCTCCCTTTCAACCCAGAGAGGTGTGCGGTGATGACCGCACAAACCAGACGGTCACCAGACTGCATCGTTTGCAGTCTGGGCCAATAGCAGGAGGCTCCAGCCTCCTCACATTTCATGGGAGTGTATGCACGGGTGGAGAAGCTGCAAGTATCGGAGAGACGCCAGACCAAGAAGCTGGAGTGTATGCGTGGGCTAGGAGGTGCATGGAGGACGACCGAGAAGCTGCAGGGGATCGTGACCGAGAAGCTGGAGTGTATGCATGGGCTAGGAGGTGCCTGGAGGATGACCGGGAAGCTGCAGGGGATCATGACCAAGAAGCTGGAGTGTACGCGCAGGCTAGGAGGGCGACCGAGAAGCTGCAGGGGATCATGGCCAAGACAGAAGCTACAGGGTGTGTGTGTGTGTGTGTGTGTGTGTGTGTGTGTGTGTGTGTGTGTGTGTGTGTGTGTGTGGAATTACAAGAAGAACAAAGCTCCATCATGCTCCCCTCACTCTTCTCCAATCTAACATCTTTTAAGTGGAGAATCACTGTTGTTGCAAGATCTTTTTTAACCCAGCTACCCAAAGTTTAATCCCATCAACATTGAAAACAAGTAACCCAATCTGCTTAAAAGAAGATAGATGTATTCACTTTTTTAACTGTTCTGCCAGTAATAATCACTGTGCCTTTGACCTTATTATGTCAGTAAAGCAATGTGTTCTACTAATGTATGGATTCTTTCTTTTTTGTTTTTTTGTGGAAGCTGAATGAAAATTTTATGAAATTACTATGTTGTCTTTAATAAAATGACTTAACCATAGAGTGCTAATTACACCATTTTAACAAACACTTAACAGCAATTACACTGACTCTATGGAGCAAGAGAATAAGAATTTAGAATGTTCCAAATATCCATTTCCTTGAAACCCTTAGTCACTACATTACCCCTGGCACAATTTACGTAGGTACCTCTTTTAGTGTACAGAACTACATTGTGGAAATACACTTTTGTCCCAGATTGTTTACAGCATCCATTTTATTTTGTATCCTGAAAACAGACATCTTCTTCTGCATCTGGGCTGGATTGTCCACAGCCCATTGAATCATTACAGAGATTTTAACCTTTAGCTTTTAATGTTACATGCTCTGCAATTTCCTCTGCTTCTATGTACCACACATTATGCTAGTTTTCTATTTACATTTTGCCTTTTGCTATGTATCCAATGATTTCTGTTTTGTGGGAGATGCCACTTTCTGTTTGACAGTCTGCCCTGACTTCATTAATGGTAATTCAGTGTAGAGAGATACTGCAGATCTTTTGCTTCTTCAGCAGTTCACCGTATCACTGTAAATTATCTGTGCTTCACTCTCAGTGTCTGTTACCTCACCTTTGATTAGAATAACTGCCTTGTCAGTGGTGACTTTTGCGGCGTACTTCCCTCCAGGCAAATCTCCATCACTTTGTTGTGTGCTCACTTTTCTGAGTCTCAGAAGGTGTATATGCACACATACAACACCCTGTTTCAAAAAAAATTCACCATGCCATCTTGTCCAATGACAATCCAGGACCCTTCCACTATTCGCACTCTTACTAGTTCACTACATACCTTATATCTTTCTGTGTATATGTGAGTGTGTGCACTCCCGTGTCTTTCATCTGTGATTCTGTTTGTCTGTTTATGTAAGGCTCTGCAAATCCTGTCTGCAGATTCTGCTTGTCTAAAGGATCAGCCTGCAGCACAGAATGCAGAGATGAACTGTGCTGCCCAAACAGTTGCCACAGCACCTCAGGTAGTTTATCAATAAATACTGATTGGAGATTTGGATTTTTTCCACATACCAGCTGATGTGAGCTGCAGCCATGTATATTACACATGTAGTTCTTCAACATAAGAACATAGTTTAGGACAGTTTCTCAGTTTTGTTGTATCATTTACAAAAATGATATGAACATTTGGTTACGTCTTTCTATGAGTCCATTACTCCACACAGTTTGTAGTCTGGTGTTGTCTTAGTTTCAGTGTTAACACTCTTTATCAGATCTCACATCTCTTCATTAGTGCTTCCACTTTTACTATATAACCATTTCAGTAACCATCAAACAGCTAGTCATCAGTGAATACACTTCAATTTTTAAATAGTTTCAGGTGACCACAATTCTTAATGCACTGAAATGAATGATCAGTTATGTGAAGACACTATCAGCTCTAATTCGTGTAAGGCCATGCTAAATGTTCCGTGTATGTTGTGGCAGTAGCAGTGTCACAGCCGTTCTACTCTAAGTCTTGCAGTATTATTTGCATGCATGTTTTACAACTGCTCACAATCTGTGTAAGACTTACACTTTCAGCATCTATATTGCCTGTGCTAACCGGCTACTTTTGCAGCTAGTCAACAGAGGCATGTTCAGATTGCCTACAAAGATCTAGAACTGATTTTTGTTTAACTGCGTTTGTCATGTCGTCATTGACTATCTGAATCTTACTTTCAGTTGAACTGTCCTGATTTTCTTTATCAAGGATGTTAATACACTAACATTCCATAGTTGTTAATTCAGGTCTGATTGGGTGTTCAAATACGTCTTTTTCATTTTTACATTTAGCACAGTCACAACTTTCAAAGATCTCTTGATGAAAAATTGGCCAATATGTAAGAGAAACATTTTGTCAGACCCATTTTTGCCACAATAGTTACTGTTTGTACATCCTACAACTCTTCCATCCCC
The DNA here is from genome assembly GCF_019279795.1 of Protopterus annectens. Classification (NCBI taxonomy): domain Eukaryota; kingdom Metazoa; phylum Chordata; order Ceratodontiformes; family Protopteridae; genus Protopterus; species Protopterus annectens. The sequence goes on along the minus strand of NC_056743.1, from coordinate 863,823,760 downwards.
AAACCTGAAAGCTCTGTGATTACGTTTGTGGGTTGTGCTACATTCATCTTTGTTTTTTTACTTCACTAATATAGTTCATCATTGTCTTCACAGACTTTGGTTATGCATGCAGTCTCAGCAATAATGAATCCCCCTTCAAAGACTCAACAATAAAAGTGTTGCTGTATTTTAGTGGCCTGTATGTAAATAGTGTGTATTACACAGTTTTCTGTATCTATTTTACTTCTCTTATTCATTTGTATGTAACCTGTCTTTTGATTGGTGGAATATGCTTTATGAAAAATCACACATTTCGTGCCAATTTGGTTCAGTGGACTGGGAGGAGGCAAAGGATTCCTGGGTTGTTGTTTGAGAAGGATTACTACACCTTCTTCCTGGGCAATGAGAAAGCTTTGTGCTTTATGATTAGGCATAGCCAAACCTCTCAACTGTCCCCGATTTTTGGCTCAAAATGTTGCTCTTCCCCCTAATAATCCCTCTGCAAAATAGCAATTTTGGAAGAAAATATGGAGGGTTTACAATTAAGAAATAACTGCAATAATCAGAGTTATAGATTACTTTTATTTCAGAAATGCATGTAGATTATTTTATTTTGTCAGCTGCTCAAGTTAGCAGTACTAATATTAAAGTGTCCCTTCTTTGGCAGGTTCCCAGCTGTATTGTGTGGCTATTTTATATTTTTGCATCACATTTTTGGTCCATTTTTCATATAATTGCGGGTTTTTTTTGGTAAATTAGTGACAAATCATTGAAGACTGACATTAGAAAATAATGACAGACATTTGAGTTTCAGATTTCATACCCTTCAGAAAATTCATACTAATGCAAGACCTATTCTATTATCTTTCTAAGTTTATAAGAGCAATATTTAAAAACTGTCCTTATTTTTGGGCCTTTGTCCCACTTCTATGTATGGCTTTGTCCATATTTCTTGCTCTGAGGTTGAGAGGTATGACAAATGTGTCAGGGCCATCAAAGTCAGCCAGAGACATTTCAAATTGTGACATACTTGTTGCACCCCACTCCCCCATGTAGTGACTCTGGATGTGTCCAAGCAAGGCAAGGAGTATTTATGCAGTGTAAATGTGCACAGTATCCCCCCCCCATCCAAGGTAGACACAAGTACTACAGTGGCTTTTCATCTGTCCTTGATTTTGCAGAATCGTCTGGTTTCTGTCATATTTTTGTACTGTTGATTTATGCTTATTACTCAAAGTGCCTTTTGCTCTGTGTTTAAGTAGCAATGCTTTAATGACCATCAGGTAAGCTTGTCTGAGATCGTAAGATGCAAGTAAGCTTTAATAAGCATATTGTTAAAGAATTGCCAACATTGAAAGCCCTTCTGTTGTTGCCATGCAGAGAATACTTAACTAGATAATGTATAAGCCTTGGGTATTTGTAATAAAGGACAGGATTACATTATTTTAAGAAGCTCATTACACTTGTTGGAGACTTCCAGCCATCTCTGCAGGCTTTACCCATAAACTAAACAGAATGCCAATCATGTGTGGTCCATAACCTGTACAGTAATCCTTTAAGCAATGTATCTTGAGCTTGTTTCTTGTTTGCTTTTCATTTTTTACTTTGATCATGTTTTCCCCATGAAGCAAGTAGATAGTTGTCAGGCAGCAGGTCATTTTTGGATAAGAAACATTTTTACAAGTGGAGGCATCACAGAGATTTCTACTTTCAGCATGTTACTTGGTACTTTAATAAAGCTGAATATAAATCATAATTAGAACTGCAGCGCAAGGAGAAGTGGTTTGAGTTGAGTGCTGCTTGTTTTTCTTGCACTTGATTTTGACTGGCATTCCAGTAATGTATTTAAAAAGTTATTTAATTTTTCATGCCTCACAACCTTTTTGTTTCCATCTAGATATTAAGTAAGCTGTCATGCAGCCAATGCATTGAAATATTTTTACTTTTCTACACTTCATTTTGTCTTGATTGGACTCTCATAATGACGGTTTGACACCCAGGGCAGCGTATTTAATTACAGTTAGTTTTTGTGGTTTTGAGCATAACTCCTCCCCTTTCTAGTTGGTCACACCCCTTCCCATTGACCCCACCCATTCAGCTGTCTCCTGCAGCCCCCCTTTGATTTGAAGTCACCAGCCGCCACTGATTCTGTGTAGGAAATCTAATTCAGAAAGCACCACAAAGGATAGATCAATGGACCTCCAAATTAAGAGGAATCCAGTGGAATGTGAAGCAATTGGTCAGGTGCCATATGAAGATATTTTGGAGCTTTCCACAGGAAACCAGTATAAATATTCACTTGAAGCTGGACAACAAGAAAAGGAATAGGAAACTGTGGAAACTCAGATGCAGTCAATGTTGAGAAGTGATAGGCCAGTGAGTTCCCATATGACAGAGCAAATGATGGCACATGATGAAATTTAAAAGAATGTGCCACAGAAAGATGCAATAGATCTTTATATGAAATGCCCACAGGAAATGAAAACAAAAATGTGCACTCAGTCTAGAAGAAAATGAGCTATGAGAATAGTTGCTTGATTTAATAGAGATAGACATATTAAGATCAATGAAAGAAATAGACTGCAGAAGGTCAATAAAAAACAAAAAGTCAGATGTTTGATAAAACAAATGAACACAGTAATTAGGACTGTCCATAGAGATCCATACGCTATAACAGAAGTAAACAAGATATATTACTATGCAGCTAAATTAATAACTGATAAAGTTCTACCACAAGAACACAGGGTAGTGAGGGGAAAGGAAGGGGAGAAACTGAATACCATCATGTAAGTATTGAATAGAGAAAACTATAAAGCAATTAAGACAAGAAGGGTCACTGTTAGAAGAGTATAGAAGAGGGAACAGATCAACAAAAATACTTAGAAAGATAGATGAGATAAAAGCAATGTGCAGTATTAGAACAGATCAGGATCTATCATGCACTATCTCAAATAAACTAAAAATCTCAACACAAGCAGAAAAACTTAGAAGATATATAGATAAATATAAAGGAAAAGTACAAAATAAGCAATTTATTGATGACCCAAAAAAGTTTTGGTCTATATCAGATTGTCGAAGTTTTAAGACTTTGAATCACTAAAGATCGAACTTTAGTGATCGAAGTCTTAAAACTTTGAATCGCTATAACAAAATTTTTTAAACAAAAAAAGAAATACCTAAAGGCTGCACCCCTACACCCCCCGCTATTTAAATATACCAACTAAGAGATCGCACTTCAGTGCAATACAGTGCGAAATAGAAGATTTCCATTTCCTACACTGTAGCACGATCTCAGAGCTGGTATATTTAAAGACCGGGGGGGTGAAGGGGGACTTACCCCCATTCTTACACCCTTTTGTTTTTTTTTTTGTTTAAAAAAATGTTTTTATAGCGATTCGAAGTTTTAAGACTTAGTTCACTAAAGTTCGATCCTTAGTGATTCAAAGTCTTAAACCTTCGACAATCTGATATAGACCCAACATGTTTTACAGAGAATTGGGAAATAAGGTAAAAGGAATTGAAAGACCACCAAAAAAGAAGAAATAGATAAATTTTGGAGAAGTATCTATGAAAATTCTGCGGAACATAACAAAGATGCTAAATGGCTAGAATAAATAAAAGAAAGAATAAGAAGTTTAAAGGTACAGGATATAAAATGGGATGAAGTAACAGCCAGAGAGATTGAAAATAAGTTAAGGAAAGCCTCTAACTGGAAAACCCTGGGCCCAGATGCAGTAACTAACTTTTGGAAAAATGTATTAACATCTTTGCACAAAGATTTAGCTATGAGTAAGAACTATTTATATGCACACCCAGAACAGACACCAACCTGGCTAACAATAAGAAAAAATAATGCTCCTACTTAAGAGTGAACCTGCAAGCTACCCTAAAAATTATAGACTTGCGTTCCGATGACATATAAACTATACATGTGAATTGATGATGAAGAAAACTCAGTTATGGCAGTAGAACAAAAGGGCAATAAAATAAAGTCATATGGAAGAAAGGATCATTTTTTGTTAAATAAAGTTATAGTGGAGAACTGTAAAAAAGGAAAGAATCTAAATATGGCATGGATTGACTACAAAACAGCATTTGATAGTCTCCCATATTCATAGATAAAAGAGTGCTTAAAAATATATAAGATACACCCTACACTGATCGACCACATTACAGTGACCATGAAACAGTGGCAGACCACTTTGCAATTAAGCCATGATAAAGGGCAAATTTATTATCCCAGAGCTAAAAATTCAAAGGAGGATATTCTATTCCAGGATGACTCTCTGACACCGCTACTATTCTGCCTTGCCCTTAACTCATTCAACTGTCTACTTAACAGCTCAGGCCATGGCTGTAATTTGGTTCTTAGAAAACAACAAAGTCTAAAGACTTTTCATCTTTGTCAATAATTTAAAACTGAGGATGAGGAACTGAAAGTACAACTGGAAGTTGTCAAAACTTTTTCAGATGATATAATGATATCATTTGGTCTTGATAAATGTGGAAAAGCAACCTTTAAAGCAGAAAAAACATCAGTTTGTGCCAAGAATGTGATATAAAATAACTTGAGCAATATAAATATTTGGGAATTGATGAAGGATCAACAATAAAACATGAACAAATGCAAATAAAATTTAGTAAGGAATACTTTAGAAGACTTAAATTAATCCTGAAAACAGCGTTGACATCTAGGAACAAAATCCAAGCTATAAACTAATTTGCTCTTCCTGTTCTAACTTACAGTTTTGGAGTAATTGACTGGCTCTAAAACATGTAGGATAGATTAGATAGGAATACAAGAAGGATGGTTCATGCTCACCAAATAATTTATAAAAATCAGTACATACCAAGACTATATATTCCCCGTTCTGAAGGAGAGATAGGTCTCCATGAAATTGATTACATGTATAGATCTGCAATTGCAGGACTCCACACATATCTGTTGACCTCACAAGACCCAAATGTAGTGAAAGTTTTGAAACATGAGTAGAATAAATCTAAGATGACTTATCTGCTTAATCTAGCAGAAGCATATCGGCGTCAAGCAGGAATGGAAATCAAACCAGATGTAGATAAAAATCAGGCAGCAACTGAATGTGCCAAAAAAACAAAAGAAAGAATATAAGGTGAAGGACCAGATGAGATGGCAAGAAATGTGGAAAAGTGATTAATATAGTTGCAAATATAGAAAATTTCTGGAAGAGCCTCATGTTGATCAGGAACAAATACAGGAATGGTTAAGGAGAGTCGAATTCAAACCAAGAGATGAAAGGTTAATATTGGCAGCCCAAGATAGTGGGCTGCATACACACTGATTTACAAAGTTCATTAAACATGTGGGAGAAACAGACAAATGTAGGATTTGTAAAACCAAACTGGAAACAGTTGCACACCTCATTACTAGTTGTGACATACTAATGGCAGAAGGACTGTATACTGAAAGGTATAATAATGTGACACGACTGTTGCACTGGGAATTGTGCAAACATTATGGTATTGAAGTGGCTGAAAAACACTGGAAACATGAGCCACAAAGCATCATAGAAAATGATGAAGTTTACATCACATGGATCACCCATTACTAACAGTTCAAAAGACAGATGCTAGAAAACCGGATATAGTGGTCCATGAAAAGAAGACAAAAGTAGAATTGATCATTGAAATCATCATACCCAGTGACTACAGTGTCTTGCTTACAGAGAGTCACAAAGTCATAAAATATCAGCATCTGCAGGCAAAAACGAGAGCAATGTAGACCCAGACAGTTCCAATAGTTGTAGGAGCAATGGGTCTTATAAAAAAGAATCAGTCATATTTAGATATGTTACTGATACATGTAGCTCTGTACAAATTTCAGGAGTCATTACTGGCCACATTGCAGATGCTGCGAAGAGCAATTTTGACTGACAAAGATTGAAACAATACTGATTTAATGAACTTTAATTGTACTTCGACTCGTTGTCGCCTCACAGTAAGACGTTGTCCTGTTCGATTCTCAGCTAAAGCATCTTCTGTGGGGAGACATGCGTGAATGGGCATACCTTCGTTGAAGGTTGTGCATCAGAGCTGGCAACTCGGCATGTAAAAAATCTACTGCCAATCATTAGCGGACCAGAGTTCCGCTGTGGCGACCCCTAACCGGGAAAAGCCGAAAGACACAACAACTTAGGAATGGGGTCTGTTCCAGTCATGGTATTATAAACCCAAAAGATTTGGAGAAATTAAAAAAAAACTGTAAACTAACTATGAACAAATAATAATTTCTTTAAATAATTTAATGAATTCCTAGAATAAAATGTATATATCCTTTGAAGATAGATTAAAAATTATTAAAATGACATTATTTATGGAGTTGTTATAAATAATTCAAACTCTTATATTGCCATATAATAAGAAAAAAAATAAAAAATAAATAATTTATGAATTTTATGGCATCCAAATAAGCCTAGACGAAGTATAAACCATTACTTTAGACCTTGGAAATATGGAGGTATAAATTTTCCAAACATAGAAACCTATGCAAAAGCAACATTTATAAAAATTATTTTTCATTGGTTAGACATCAATTATATATCCAGTTGGAAATTATTGCACTCCAATTTGATTAATATTAAATGAGTGAGTTCATTAGAATCAATAAATACTAATTTATATAATTCCTTTTGGTTTTATATTTGTAAATATATTCAAGGTACTGAATATTTCCTATATAATTCTATTTACATAAATTTAATTGTGAAAATATTTAAGAAAATAATATTAAACAATACAAATGATAAATTTTGGTTTGAATCTCTTATTCCTTTCTCAGTAATAGAAAAAATCTAGTAATTAAATACCAGCTCATACACTTAACTCTTTGAAAAATCAGTATTTTTATTATTGTTATCAATGTCTCAAAGGAACAACAGTTAAATCAATGAAATCTATTTGTTTAGAATTTAATATCAATAAAATGATGTAATTCATTTACAATTAATTCTAACATCAATTCAAACCAAATTTCCTCTCTAGTTGTCATAAGTTTCCAGAATGGATATATCTCTTATTTGCAATTGTTTACAAACACTGAGTTTTCAATATACTAATCTCTAAAATACATTCAACATTAGCTAAAGATAACTCCAACTTAAATAAAAACTTTTGGAATATTTTTTGTAAAGAATATTATATAGCTTTTCTGAACAAAACAAAAAATAACTTCTCTCTTCCATCAAAAATACTTCTTGGACCCTTTATTAGAGTATATTTACTTGGAATTTCTTTTTAGAGCTGTTTTAACTCTGGAAAGTATTGCAAAAATTAGAAAAGAAACTACTATTAAATGTTGGAGATGTAATAAACTCATAAAGGCTAACTGGGCACATATGTTTTATGTATGTTTATGGTTCAACATTTCTGGATAAAAGTTCAATACTTTAAAGCTTTGTGGAATGACAATCTTATTTTAATAAAATAGATGGCTCTCTGTAATATACTGCAAACAGAAAACTCAAAAAAGACTTTTCCTATATAACCTGGTCAATACTTGCTGTGGCTAGAAAAACTATTACAAGAAACTGGAAATTTTCTTCACATTCAAATTTTTAAGATTTTCCTATTCTTTTGAAAGACACAGTAATTAAAGAAACTATAGTAAAAGAGAAAAAAATCTATCTGAACAAATTGAATAATAATCCCTGGTTGAAGGTTTTGGCTCTCATTGATTCAGCTACTTCATCTACTTAAGCATTTCAGACTGTTATTATGACCTATTTTTATCTGAATTGATTGTTTATTAACATTTTAGTCTCAGATTTATTGCATATTTTGTAAATAGTTATAATTTACATTTTTCTTTAAAACATGATTCATATTAGTTACATATTATATTACAAGTCAAATTTTGTCTTAATTGTAATCATCTTCAAAAATTTTAATAAAAATATTTTAGAAAAATAAAGAAAGTTAAAAGGCAAAAGGATCATTGTTTTTCTCAAAAATATTTGGAATGGTTAAGAATGTCATTACTTGCAACTTACTTTGACTGATAGTATTTCAGACAAACTGAAATTATTTCATAAAGAAAGTTATGCACCAAAGTTTAGCTCTGAAGTTAATTTCTGAAAAAGAGAAAATTAAGTGATGAATTTGCTACCAGGGAGAATATGTGTAATCCTGTATTTGGGGTGAATTACACCACATATCCACAACAGCCATTTACTCCTTATTTCCTTTTTCCTTAAGGTCTACAGCTCTGCAGAATTATAGACAAATAAAAAAAAAAATAGCAAAAAAAAAAAAAAAATCTCCAGATTAGGGGCACTTTTCCAATTCGGGTAATAATTTGAGATCATAGAAAAAGAGGATGCAAATGTATTTTCTGAAGCAATATGTCTGTAACTGTAATGATTATCAGGATTTACTAATAATTATTGGTATTTACACACTGTAATCCACAAACTTTGCTCAAAATATCTAGTTTTAAGAGAGATGGAAAAAAGGTTAAGCCTAAAATTTGGATTTTTCTGAAAATTAGGGACAGCTGAGAAGTATGGAAGTGTCTCTCTGTCAGACATAAATGTAAAATATTAGCTTAAGGTGTTTATGTGAAATAAAGTTTAATTGTGTCAACAGCTATGTGCATGCTTCTTCCTTGTTCATATTGATAGTTTGCATATGTTCAAGTGTACAAATACTACATAGTGTCAGAATTAAATTTACTGGACCCCAAAAGCTGCATTTTTGATCTTTGCTGCATTTCCGGATTGTTTAACCTGTGCTTACTATTTTACAGTTTCAGCAAGCAAACACCTACTGTATACCCATGTCCAATAGTCAACTAGTGACAAACTTCTTATTTTTCTATGTAAAATACATGGTATTTTTATGTTTATATTTTTACAATTCTCATGTTGAAATGATTTATTTCCCAGCAGTCTACAGTTTCAAATCTAATTCTTTAATATATTCAATTAATTTTTTTTTGTTTCACAAAACCACCATCATCTTTATCGTCAACAAAATCAATTGACCCCAACTGCCAAAAGGTGTCCCAAAGAGGTACAATAAAGTAGGAAAATGTTCAACAAGCACCACCAGGAGCTTGCACTATGTCAGCTGCGATAAAAACACTCTTCATTCTAAGAAAAACAATAAAATTGTTAAAAACACATGAAATTCCCAGCTGAGAACTAAGAGACATCAGACATAAAGACATGATGAATGCGTTAGCAAACCATATTGTGCATAATCCCAACCATGTATTCACATTTAAAGCTTTGGAAACTATATCAACCACCTTAGAGGTGGAGATATATAAAACCTCACAGAAATGTGTGAAATAGGTTGGATTATGAATCTGCAAGCCCACCAACCACCAGGTCTTAAGATTATGATTCAATTGAAACCAGTCTTAAAGAATAGACGCTTAACTGTTAATTGAACTGTTATCATTCCTTTAAGCCAAGTTGTAATAAGTATGTGAGAACTTAAGTATGACATGTGAGTTGTGGGGACCTGTGCTCCTTTCTGATTGAATAGAGTTTTATATTCGAGACGGCATAGAGATGGGAAGCAGTTTCAGCACAAATCCTATATTTGTTGGTTTGCTTATATTGGTTTATTTTTATCCCCGCACAGTTTTGAGATTGTAATTGTTTGGACTGTTCAAACCAGTTAACATATTTCACCCTCTTCCCTCCCCCCAATCCCCTTGATTCTGTTCACTAAGGGATTCTGCCCTCGTACTCTGAGGGGTGGAATTAATTAGTAGCCTCTCATTAACAGGACATATCTGGGACTTTTAGTGTCCTATGGGTTGTGTTTCTATTAGTTACATCTTCCGGATGTGATTGGGGGATGGTGCTTGGTAACATTAAACAATAAAATATATAATAAAATATGATAGTTTCATCCTGCAAAGGCAAGATAAACTTATAATTACCATAAATACAGTCCTTGTAATGGCCGTACTTGCCTATTGGAGTACATGGTAAACTTGGGGATATAATAGAAGTTACCCGAAGTGTATTCTTATTCATTTATTTTTTATTATTATTTTTTTTCTACCAACATTCTATTGAACCAAAAGATTATATGCAGAAAACCAGGATGAGAACCTTTGTAATGCTTTTGTTCCTCATATGAATCAATGAGGAAATTTTGCTTAATGTGGGTTTTTATATATAAATATATATAAAGGAAACATAGATGAACAGGAATAATAAAAATAAAAATATTAAAACTAAGTTAAAAAAGTGGTAAAACCACTTCTTTAGGTTAACATTGTCTGCTTTTTACAGCAGGTTAGTAACGGAAAACTTCTTATGAACAATGAAGAAATGGCAGTATTTACAAGATTGGCTGAAGACTTGGTAACAGTACTCTAATAGGTTGCACCAGTGATTGGAAGGAAACAATACTTAAAGAATTTGATTGGCACTTACACACTATAGGGTGTTAACCTTCTCTGAGTGCAGAGATGTAAAGAACAGAGAGTGTACTTTCCTGATTGAGGATGCTGCAGCAGCAGCAAAGGATTTTGATTGGAAGCTAGATCCTGTGCAGAGTTTGTTTCTGACCAAAGACTAAGTGTTAAGAGGTGCCCTGCTGATAGGATAAAAAATATTTTTAAGTCATTGAATTGGCTGCAACACAATATATATGTTTTTACCCAGCACTTATTTATGATCTGATGAAGGCTTAAGAAGCTGAAAGTGCTTATCTCAGTTGGGAATTTCATGTGTTTTGTAAGACTTTTATTGCTTTTCTTCGAATAAAGAGTGTTTTTATCACTGTTGACACAGTGCAAGCTCGTGGTGGTGTACCTAGAAGATTTTCCTACCTCATCTTTATCTTCATTTGATTAGGTTTTGGCTCAAGATGTCTTAACTGTAACTGCCAACAGCTTTTACATTTCATGACCACCTCTCTG